>NC_068421.1:73257911-73557911 GCF_023373465.1 Oncorhynchus keta
CAACAGCATGAAGTATACAGTATTTAGATTTAGTATAATTTTCTGTAAGGGATCAAAAGGACTCTATAAATAATTTCATTAAATCAAAATACCCTAACTCCATAAAAAACACAAAAGCCTCTATTCAAATGTAGCCTCTACTCAAATGTAGTACAAACGGCTGACATTATGTCATTGTGGGTTACTGAGTTCATTCAAGATATTCCATTTCGATTTAGGAGCAACTTTGTACAGTCTGGTTTGGGCATACAGGCTTTTCATGATATCCTTTCCTGCTTTCAAAACCTGCCTTGATTCCCATTTCCCAAGCCTTTAAGAGGCTCGAGGGTGAAATGTATAATTATGAAATCAGAGGGAAAATTGTTTGTGGATGGCTGGAAGCTGCTGGTTCTACTTGACTGACTGGCTGGCACTTGGCTTGGCAGATCTGCTCACAGCACATCAGCATTACAGATCTGAACCCCAGCTCTGCTCTGCTCTGCTCTGTTGGCAAGCCCATACCACCCTCAGGAATACAGACTGGGTGTCACAGTGGCAATGGGAGAAAAGGGGAGCGAGGAAGGGAGGAAGATACATGTATATATGTTGTGTGTGTGTGTGTGTGTGTGTGTGTGTGTGTGTGTGTGTGTGTGTGTGTGTGTGTGTGTGTGTGTGTGTGTGTGAGAGAGAGAGAGAGAGAGAGAGAGAGAGAGAGAGAGAGAGAGAGAGAGAGAGAGAGAGAGAGAGAGAGAGAGAGAGAGAGTTTCAGAAAGTGAGAGACAGGTATGAGCGTATGTCATATGTAGGTTTCACCTGGGTTTACACAGCTGTTTTATATAGGCTACCTCTGGCATTCAGTTATAGCCAATATGTCCCTGCATTGTGTGACAGTGTCCATGCAACTTCAGGAGAATGCAAACCATTACACAACAAAAAACATGCTCCATTGAGGCTTACAAACAACATGTATTATAAAAGATAGATATCTCAACTCACCGCGATTCAGAACATTGGACAAAGTTCAATTCAGCATCTTCAAATATGTTGCTGAATCAGCGAATATGTCCCTAGAACTGCCAACATATTTGAAAACCTAATTTCACGTCGATCGGAGTGAATTAGTTCACACTTGGACAAGACCAACAAACTCCACAACATCCAAAGAGAGATAGAGGGGAAACGATTCGGCGAGAGTCGGGGCTGCTCTGCGCCTCAGCAATCCTTCCTATCGCTCCAGCCCACTGAGGAAGTTCGAAGCAAAACGCTTTTCATTATGGTGCAAAGGGACAATGTTAAGCAAAGGCTTTGGCCTTTCAAGGGATAATTACTTTAAAAAAACGAAAGCATCGACCGAGAGTGCGGGGTAAAGAAAGAGGAGTAGAGAGAGAGAGAACTCGCAAATGTGCTTCTTGATGTGGGAACGCGTGCGAGCCTCCCGTTACAGAAACACCAGCGGGCGACTGACAGGAGGGTAGATGCGGCGGAATGCAGTTCGGTAATGCTTCACGGGATGTTTAAGTGCCTCTGGCCGGTGGTTAAATATTCCTTTATAAAGTCCGCGCCATCACCGCGCTCTGCTTGACCCGCCTACTCCGCAGCGGCGACAGAGTGGGGGACACACATTTCAATAGGTGGGCGCTGGCAAGCAGCAGACACGGGCTTCTTTAGCTCTCTATCCATTTGCCCCCTCTCCCACTCAGTCACATGTTTAAAACACAAGAAGCCCTCTGTAATAGCTGCAAAAGGAGGATAGCCTATACTTAAGACCGCTGACGTGTCAGGAATGATAACAAGTGCTTTGGAGACAGCTTTGACGCAGGCACCACAGATATGCAATGGCCAGGATATGGGAAATTGCTTACAGATTATGGATTCCTGGATTTATGTCTGGAGATATTTGATGTTTTATTTGTTCGTGACTTTTTGGATCTATAATTAATTTGATGTCTCTCTGGAGGGCAGATTAATACATTTGAGGAGGCTAATATATCTCGCCAAAATAAATACCTGTAGGCTAATGCAGTCTCTGCGCCATTAGTTTAGTCTTCATACCTGTCTGACTGTCATACTTAGCTCTGTCTGTCTGAGTAGGGGATGGGAGGGGAGTGTGTAGGAAGGATGGTTCAGTGCCTGAATCTCTTCTCCCCTGTCTTCAGCCCCCATATATATGTGCATAAGAATGCGTCACAGCACTGCAAAGGCAGATAACAGAGTCACCAGCTGAGACTCCATAAAATGAATGAATGCTGGCATCTAACAGTGAATTTGAAGGCGTACATTGAGACACAATAATCATAATTTATGATATCAGTGATCATGTGTTTAGTTTCTAACCTAAGCTAAGGGACCAAAACTCCAAAACATCAGTGAATAACCCTTCCTGCTTCCCTGAAGTAGGCCTATTCACGGATCTATGCGTGACTGGAAAAGTGATGCAGAGGATTCCATCTTACTGCTCCCATCAATCCAATATGGTCAGCTCTGTGGTTGTGGTGGTAGAAAGAAAGAAAGAAGCCAAAGCAAGTGGCCATGTCCGAAGTTTGTTTTGCCTACTACTAAAACGACATACTGTGTACTAATACTACATACTATTTAGAAAGTACCATTCCGTAAAAATGAAGTAAGCAACACATCAACTCGCTAGACTCTAATAATGCTTAATTTAATTTGCAACTGGGTTGTTTCCTGTCATTCGATCATTTTTCTACAGCCCTTCACCTAATCTGATTATCAGCTGTTGTCAAACACACATGGGTCAGAAAAGACAATACTTGCTCAATATATGCATTTTTTTGTTTACAATGAAGTATCACGTTTGACTGATGCGTGTGCATGCTCGCAAAAAAAACATTGTAGCAGATCGCTAGCTATACACTGTCCGGACCTTGAACAACTTAGCAGTGAGTGAGTGATGATCATAACAACACACAAAAAGACTGATGGCTGTAGCTATGCTCAACAAGTATATTATTATTCTGGCTTTATCTAGCTCTATTTGTGATATTCTACCTTGCCTGACTGATAATCAATCATCCGATAACATCTGGGATGTTGTAGAAGATAACCATCTGAATAGCATACTTGTTTGCTAACTTGCATGATCTGCATCTGAAGTCAGACGTTCATGAGGCAGCCTGGAAATGCATCTAAAGCAAGTAGTGAATTCCACTAGATGAAAAGCCAAATGAGTATGACATCCTGCCATTTACAGCAAATTCAATTAAAACAATTCCACATACCATAAAACGTTACATTTTCGCATACCCAAAATGCCTATTTAGAGCGCAAGTACGGCTATTCGTACATGGTCAGAGTTTCGTCAGTGATATGGTATGGGAGCTGTCCATGGTGCTGAACTTCCTGTAAATAAGCCTCAACGAATAACTCCACTAGCTTCAGTGGCTTGCAGACTGTGGTATGGTACTTTATGTGAGCTGTCCACAGTGCTGAACACATATCAACCTCAATGAATAACCTTTCAACTTGCCATCATTTCCATGACGATATCTTTCTGTAGTTTCCCAAGTGTGGGAGATGGTCCTCAGTGCTGTAGCATTTGAGCTGTCCTTGGTGCTGAAAACTGTAGCTAAAAACCTCAGTGAATAACCCTTCAGCATGGCATCATTTCCCTAGGGATAAGTGTGGTAGAGTCTTCATCGGGGGTATAAGTGCATATCAAGACTACTCTGACACACTCTGTTCTTGGATAATTGACACTCATCTGTTTGCTCCATTATGTGTTACTTTGGCAACAACTTCTCTCTCTTCCTGGGCCCACAGAAAACACAGAAAACAATAATACACACATAAGCATGGGTATTGTAGAAGTAACCACATAGAGTCTCTAACACAGAGATGATTATTATAATTTTTAGAATATTAATATGGTATACTATCATTTACATTTTCACAATGTAGATCCACGCTGACACGCCACTCAGAAATGCACTGTGGCCCATGGGTGTTTCTTAGTTATTGGTTATTATCTTAGTTATTATCTTAGTTACTGGTTTGTATTGGGTCACTAATGATTGAGTAGCCCAGTGTAATGTTGTTGCAGACTGTATTACCTGTCATATTATAGATCTGGAAGACCAAAATACATGAAAAGAAAATTAAAAAGAGTCTACCTTGGCACAGTGTTGTTATTATAGAGATAAAAATCACTTAGTCATATATTTCAGTAAAAATAACTTATCACAACAACAAAAAATTCAAGTAAAGTGCTCTCCATTTGAAATCTGACACCACCTCCTCCTTCAGTCCTGAACCATTAAATACTTTAATTCCTTTAATTTCAGCATCAAGCTGAAATTAGCCTCATTAGCATATTAATGAGTGGTGTTCCTGAAATGGATCTCCTCTGAGGGACCATGGTGGCAGTGGCTGAGGCAGGAGGCAGGAGCAGCTCAGCGGGTGTCCTGTTGCATAGTGTGGGTCTGGAACAGAGTCGTAAGACAGGCTGGGGGTGGGTGACTAATTCACACCTTAACCACAGTCTCAATCACAGACCAGAATAGTCAGAACGGAAGAGATTCGGGAGAGAGTCGTGCTAACCTAGCTTCGCTGTCCTATTGGTTGACTGTTGTCATAGGTGCATGAACAGCTGTTCCTATCCCTGTTCTGTCTTAATGTTTGCTGTAGAAAACTTTAAGCAGAGTGATGTTTAAGGGACAGGGAAAAAGTTATATTTATTGCTCTTTTTTGACTGCAGCACACTATAATGTATCATATGATTTGTTATATATTTTTTCTCATTCTTCCCACCACCTCATCAGATCCCTGTAGACGTCATTCTCTGCAACCTCTTTCTAAGCACCAAAGGCCCTGAGGATCATCTCTCCAGAGTCTGGAAACTCTCTCCCAATCTGAAGACTAATGCCACCTGAATCCCCATGTAATTTGACCGCAGCCTCCTTCTATATCCCTCCATGAACAGCAGAGGACAGTTGATTCAGATAACTCCATTCCATGGGGCCTGGTGGAAAATGAATCCAGGGCGCTTCCACTAAGAGCTCATTCTTTTGAGCTCCGTTTCTCTGGTTATCACTTTGCAGAATGGTATCAGGCCGGCGGTTATCTCTGCTATATTTAAAACAGGTGGGATTATATTCATTCCTTCCCTTGGTGCGGAGGAGGAACACACCATACCTCATACAGATTAATTATCTCTGTCGCCAACCATGTTCTCTTCCTATCTAGTAGTGGGGTACAGATTATGCATTCAAAATGTAAGCAGTCAGAGGCAGTACATATAATTTTTGGATTATGGTGCTTATCAATTCATGCATACTGTTGGCAAAAGGAAAAAGTTCAGAACTGTTTTGAAACCTCTGAACTATTGAGATACTGGGATAAATGCAGCTAACTCCTTTACATTTTTTATTTTGAATTCGTTCAAAAAGCAAAGATTTTTTTTCATTGGGCAGTTTATTTTAAGGAATACTGAAGGTTGTTTCTGTATGAACACGGAAATGGATTTTGCTATATAGATTAAGGCATATTGATAAATCATCAAATCATATTATGCTTAATACCTATAAGTACACCATTATGGATTTGTGGTATCGTGCAATATTCTAATTTATCTTGGAGGTGTAGTTGTTTAACAAGACCAAAGACATTCTTCTATTTTGAACATAGTTTTAAAATACTTTTCAACCTTTCTTCAATTTGGTCACAATTTTCCATCGTAAAATTGCAGTTGTGTTCCCCAATGTCCCCATCAAAACTGGCATTAGACCATAACAATCTAATTGGTTCACTATTATGACATCTATCAAACCTGATCACGGACACACAAGGGAAGAGAAATCAACTTTATATCCAGAAACGGTTTCTCGCTGGCGTAATAACTGTCTGTTTGATTTGATACAACAACGGTGGTGATACTAATCAAGGTCTTCGCTTGAGGAAATCTTCATGGTACAGGAGACTCAGTGCTTAGCAGAATGTCTGCTATTCCAGGGGGATTGTAGGAATGATAAGCCACTGGAGAGGATTAGAAAAGGTATGCTGCTTTGTCTACATTTTTAGAAAAAAGGGTTCCTAAAGGGTTCTTCAGCTGTCGCCATAGGAGAACACTTTTTGGTTCCAGGAAAACCCATATGGTTCCACGTAGAACCCTTTTGGATTCCCTGTAGAACCATCTGTAGAAAGGGTCCTATATGGAACCAAAAAGGGTTCTTCAAAGGGTTATCCTATGGGGACAGCCAAGGAACACTTTTAGGTTCTAGATAGCTCCTTTATTTTGAGCGTGTAACTCTCAGTAGGCACAGATCACATTCAGAATCTCAGCGATAATCTCCTTTTCTTTTCAACACCATTGTCCTCCATTTTATTTTAGCATTTCTTAAGCACGCCTCTGTGAGGCTTATCAAAGCTTACTGAAGTTTTTATGTGTTGAGAATTAAATTACTTTAAGAAACACAAACAAATAAGAACAATTCTTTGGTTATCTTTTCAGGCACATTTGTAAGGATATACAATGCATTTGCTCTCTAATATTTCATGTTTTATTATGTTTTGTGCAGAGGATTTGTGCCAAAAGGCTAGAAGATGAATGGATGTAACTCCCAGATAGTATTAGGCTCTGCCCCTCTGTCAACACTGTGTAACACACTGCTGAAGGACAGAGCCAGGTGGGAACGGAGCCTTGTATGGTTTTGTACCTTTTGTTGCCGCTCGGGAGGTGGGCCATCATTGATACGGGAGAAGCAGATAGGCAGGATATTTGTCAGCGGTGATATAGTGCTGTGAGCGAGAGAGGCCCAGCTCCTCCATAACAAATCCATCATCAGTGATGATGGGGGGATACAGTTGAAGACAGCCACAAGCTGCTACAGCACTAGGAGGCTGGAAGGCTGGATGACGGACCACACTTGTGTCCAGCTCAGTAACACATCCCACTCATACAGTACAGCTACAGCTTCTCTCTTTACACGCTCACACATACACACAATCAATTGTTGGAACTCTAGTGTGTGACTGATCTGGGTTCAATCCTGAGTAGTCTACACAACTCAATACTGTGTTAGGTCAAGGCTAGCTGGGAGGTAAAGGTTAGGCTGGAAGCTAGCATGAGTCTTCATGTTTCAGCAAGGTTACGCCATGTTAGGGTATTACACTGAACCACTTCCAATACATATTGGTTTGAAGAAGCAGACAAGTAGGGGACAAGCTTTGAGTCATGGATGGACCATGTCTTTGAAGGACACATCCTCCACCAACAGTTAGCTCTGGCTTGAAAAAGTAACCAACTGGGCAGAAACTGGTTGAATCAACATTGTTTCCACTTAATTTCAACAAAATGATTCAATTTGATGACGTTGAATCAATGTGGAAAACTGTGAAGGAATTCCTTTTTTTGTCACCCCACATTTAACTTAAATCCAATGACATGGTGACATTTTTTTATCGATTTCTCATGTTGAATTCACATTAGTTGACAAACTAGACGGTGGAATTATGTCTCTGCTCAGTGGGAAGAGAAGGTAATATGAAAGAATGTGAAGTGACCAACTCACATTATCCCTGTGTGTATTTCATGGCAGTTCTATGTGCCCCCCCAGCTGACAGGGATAATTCAGACAGGAGAAAAAGACAGCTTTGTGACTGGGTTGGGAGGAGCAGACTGGAGATAAAACATTATGACTCAGCAAAAGGTATTGCCCCATTAAAATTAAATTTACTGCTGGCTTCGAGACACATCTTTAGCTCGGTAAGCTGTGACTGTAGGCCTCAGTGATTGGCCATGTAGAGGACGTAACAAACTGACACAGCTTCTCTGCAATGTTGAGCCATTTATTAGACCTACCACTACTTAAGCTGTCTCAGCAATGATGGGTTTGGCGCTGGGTCTTCCACAGCTAGTTTGTCTAAGGACAAAGAACGAAACTGAAGAAGTGTAGGCAAGGCTAGAGTCTGCCTCGGTTGACAAAGTGACTAGCTATCTTGGGGTGTTAAGTTTTCATTTAAGTGCAATGCCAACGCTTTAACCGCTAGGTTTCCTGCTGCACTTAATGTATACTTCTGTATGATTACTGCAATTTATTTGTCCTCAGTTATTCGTGGCCAACAATTTATTCTTTGTTCTTTAACCACTGTGCTTTCAATCTATGAATAACAGACATGCCCTATTGAGATATTTGAATAAAAAACAGTTATCTTAAGTGGATAACGTGTGAAGAGGACAAAAAAATATTAGACTGTAATTGCAATCATGCTTCTTGGTATTTTCATCCGCTATTGTCTCTTGGGTTAAATTTAACCAACAGCTTGCAATTTGGCTGAGCGGTCTTAGTCAAAGGAAGGAATGGTTATTTTGTGAATATATGAAATTAGCATTTACTGGTAGCCTGAAAGGTTAATATTTGAATAACATTCTGTCCACTTTTCCCAGTTTTATCACCAAATTATCAGAACTTGGAGCTGGTATGAGTTTTAAACCAGTTTTCTTAAAGATTTAAAGAGCAAGCAAAAACACTCTGCACCAGAGGTACTCTTAACCCCCGGCATTGTTTTTCTCTCTCTGTTAGATGCAAGGCGAGGTGAGGGATTCAGGAGCCCTTTAGAAACTCTGATTGGCAGCCATGCTAAATTACAGACAGGTTCCAGGAGAGCTGGTTCTCCTGAGGTTCCACAGGCTCTAATTCTTCCTGAATCCGGCACGGGCGTTCCCATGTTCCTCAGCCCTGATTTAACGGTTCTAAAACACCCCGTGAGCTCAGCGCTGAACAAAACCCAAACGCTGCTAATGCCAAGTTAATTAACACAGACCCAGATGCTCAGCTCAGAGTGCCAGAGAGGGAATATTGTGCTCTATATCTGTTCATTTTGACACTAATGCCTCGGTGTCAGTGGGACAGGCCTTTGCTAGCCCTTCTCAGCTGCTTGGTTAATTCTGTTTACGCAGCCTTCTCTCTCCAAAAATTGTGTGATTAATTTGGGCATCATGGCTTTTGACGCCGCCACTGTTTGCTGTTGGCTCTTTATGAAATGCTGTGGCGGCTAGCAGGTGCATGATTTTTAGAAGCATAATGAGCAAAAAATTCCTTTGTCTGGCGAAATCCAATTAGTTAGCTTTACATATAAGAAAAGCTGTAATTTTGCTCATAAACTCTCCAACCAAATGTTGAATGAGTTACTTTATTTCATATTTTATCAGGTGTTTCTCTATTTTTCTAAACATTCTGTGAGACATTGAATACCAGCTACATTTAACTTTGGTGACACTCAAATGGATTGGTCCCAAACACATCAAATGTTATCAGCTCTTGGACAAAGTTATTAAATGGACTGTGCTATTGAATGGTGAAAGGACAGCTACCATTGAAAGGACTACTATCATTAAAGTAACCTTGGGCTAGCTCTCTCAGGATATTACGAGTTTCCCCCTTGAGGGCTATACTAACAGTCGTTGTACCCTTCCTTTCTCATCACATGGAAATTCACAGACTACAGAACCACTGTGATATTCAGTCCCAGGGTTATAAATAGGTAAAATAAACACAATGGCAGATGGCAGGGAGCTGGAAGAGTAAGATCAGACAAATGATTTAATCCAGAAGGCATTAGTCATCCTCAGTTAGCATGATGAGAACCTGCATCGTGCTGCCTTTTGTCAATAGGATCCCTTTAATCCAACACATATCCTTGAACCAAACAGTGAGTTTCAAACCATTTCTTTCTCCAGAGAAACTGATGCTTTCTCTTTCCTTCATCAAATTATTTGGATAATTGAAAGGAAAGATAGTGCCATGTTTTTTTTAACCTGATAATTAAAGGTCAAATGAGTAACCAAGGCAGTGGGCTGGTTGTGAAGTCGCTGGCTGGCTGATAACCCACCCTGTCACCCAATCATTTAATTAACTTTGCTTTGCATGCCATATCTCACCAAGTACAGAGTAGAAAGAGATGCACACAGACAGGGACTAGGGTGGGCAGCCAAGGTCATCCATCATTCAACCAGACCTGTAAACACTAACAGTATGTGAATAATTCAAACGATAGTGAAGATCTTGCATCCAGCTAGTGATAACAAATCTCATTCAACCTCTATTAAAACAGAGTGACATGGAGTGGCTCCCTGATCTCCTATCTCTCAGATGGATTCTGTGTAGCAGACAACCTGTACCACCTTTCCATGATTCTCCAATACTTTACATTCGTCCAAATACTGTATTTCAAGCCCTTTGAGTAATGACTGCTTAGTTTTTCATATGACTCTATTGATCTGAAGAGGCAGTGCAGATTGAGAAGCATCACCCAAAATGTCTCGTTGGACGTCAGTGACTGTGGACAGTTAATGACACTGAGATATGAAGGCATTCTCTTCTCTGAGGTATGCATTGCTATTGATTCCTCAGGGGCACTATCAATTACTGTGGGAGCTCTAGCATCACATATCTTATTGAGAGCCATTGTTCAGCCTACGGGCACTGGTAGGAGAGGAGGAGAAACAGAGGAGGAAGGGACAGACATCTGTGGTCTTTTCTCTCTCTCTCTTCCCCCACTCTCAATTAAAAATGTTTTATTGTTATGACATATTTGTCTATCTCTCTCTCTCTCTCTCTCTCTCTCTCTCTCTCTCTCTCTCTCTCTCTCTCTCTCTCTCTCTCTCTCTCTCTCTCTCTCTCTCTCTCTCTCTCTCTCTCTCTCTCTCTCGCTCTCGCTCTCGCTCTCGCTCTCTCTCTCTCTCTCTCTCGTGGTCTATAATGTTGTTAAGAGCCATGCATTATCTGACATTAGCCACATTAGGCCTCTGTCTCTAATTGATTAAAGTGAACATTCTCTCGGCTTCATAACCACTTGCAAACACCAGTTATCTAATCAGGCAAACATACTGCATCCTATAACATATACTAATGGATTCCATGTGAACTGTAAATGGTGTAGAGGTCACCATGGTTGTGACTAGTGCTGGTTTTCAAAAAACAATATATGGCATCCTTGAAAATACTGTCTATATTTGGCTGTTGGTGCTTTTGACAATCATACATGGAAAGGCTAGGAATCATCTGTTTACACTCAATCCACTTAGCAGTTATCATGACAGCACTGTGTACAAAAATATGACTAGGGTTACCTCAGGCCAAATCTACAAGCTCTTAGGCTGGATTTACACTGGCAGCCCAATTCTGATGTTGTTGTCACTATTGGTATTTTGATCAGATATGAAAACGATCTGATGTGAAAGATCTGATGTGATTGGTCAAAAGACCAATTCATGGAAAAAATATCAGAATTGTGCTTCCTGTGTAAACGCGGCCTAAGATGTGAAAGCATTCTGTTCATCAGTGCATTAGGGATTGCCTCTGTACACTGTAGTTGTAACACTGTATATTAATCTACAGAAGCAAGATCCTTTCGAGGGCAGGAAAGTCTAACTCTGAAATGAAGAGAAATAAATACCAAGATACAAATCTAAAATAATTTTGATGGTAACCCAAAGGGGCTGCGATCCTTATTCTTATAGCTAGTTTTGAGTAAACAAGTGTCCATTATCCGAGAGCGTCGCTGCCTGTTTTAATGTTAGTGCTGCGTCCCCCCTGGGGAGATAGATATGAAATATTCATAAGGGATGTTTTGAACTGCATCTGAAGTCAAACAGTGTTATGTGAGTCGGAGAGGATAGGTGCTGTACAGTGTCAGTGTTTGCTTCACCTCGTAATCAGGTTTAATAAATAATAACAACAGCAGGGTCCCGACCTCACTCTCGCCACGTTCCAGTTCAGATGAAAGGGAAACGTTTTGCATGTCGGCCATTAAGCACAGGGCCTTGAGCATCACCTACCCAGACACTTCTCAGGTCAGAATGTCACCTCGTAGAGCCTTCACAGGCTTTTTAAAAATTCATTGTTTAATCCCATCTCCCTGTGTCAGAGACAAGACGTAACATTTTTGCACACAGAGTGTGAATTATGATATTGGTGACAGTTTTTAGGTCCAGTTGTTTCTCTAATGGGTGTTAATACATTAATGTGGTTTAACTGTAACAAGGTTTAGTGACATGTAAATGTGACATTTATATGACTGAGTGGATATTTTCTGTCATTTAATTAAACTACATTTGAAAAAATATTTTGTTTCCCCTTTTCACATTTTGCAAGCATGGAATTGTTGTATTTGCTATTGTTTTTTATCATGTTGTTTGGATGTTTTTTCTGTTTACTTCCTAAACTAGATTAACTTTGCAACTATTTTATTTAAATATAGTATGGCCTTTTTTTCAGCAAAAACAAAACAGCATTTATTATCATTGACTTAATTGTGTAAATAGCCTTGACTTATTTGCATAATTGAATTAGATTTTAAAAAGTAAACTCGGTTGAGTTTCCTTTTTTGGCTTATTGTTGTATTTTATACCCCCTTGAAAATAAGTGCAAATGCTTCAAAAGTATTTCACTCACAGGTCAAATAAAATAAAATAAAATGTATTGATAAATTTGAGGGGTGACCAGTCCTCTTCTGGCTGTGCCGGGTGGAGATTATAAGAGAACATGTTCAAGATGTTCAAATGTTCATAAATGACCAGCATGGTCAAATAATAATAATCACAGTAGTTGTCGAGGGTGCAGCAAGTCAGCACCTCAGGAGGAAATGTCAGTTGGCTTTTCATAGCCGATCATTAAGAGTATCTCTACCGCTCCTGGTGTCTCTAGAGAGTTAAAAACAGCAGGTCTGGGACAGGTAGCACGTCCGGTGAACAGGTCAGGGTTCCATAGCCGCAGGCAGAACAGTTGAAACTGGAGCAGCAGCACGGCCAGGTGGACTGGGTACAGCAAGGAGTCATCATGCCAGGTAGTCCTGACGCATAGTCCTGACTCAGGTCCTCCGAGAGAGAGAGAGAGAGAGAGAGAGAGAGAGAGAGAGAGAGAGAGAGAGAGAGAGAGAGAGAGAGAGAGAGAGAGAGAGAGAAAGAGAGAATTAGAGAGATCATACTTAAATTCACAGAGGACACCGGATAAGACAGGAGAAGTACTCCAGATATAACAAACTGACCCTAGCCCCCAACACATAAACTACTGCAGCATAAATACTGGAGGCTGAGACAGGAGGGGTCAGGAGACACTGTGGCCCCATCCAATGATACCCAGGGACAGGGCCAAACAGAAAGGATATAGCCCCACCCACTTTGCCAAAGCACAGCCCCCACACCACTAGAGGGATATCTTTAACCACCAATTTACCATCCTGAGACAAGGCCGAGTATAGCCCACAAAGATCTCCGCCACGGCACAACCCAAGGGGGGGGGGCGCCAACCCAGACAGGAAGATCACATCAGTGACTCAACCCACTCAAGTGACGCACCCCTCCTAGGGACGGCATGAAAGAGCACCAGTATCCGGGATCTGGCCAGGCAGAGACAGCAAGGGTGGTTCGTTGCTCCAGAGCCTTTCTGTTCACCTTCACACTCCTGGGCCAGACTACACTCAATCATATGACCCACTGAAGAGATGAGTCTTCAGTAAAGACTTAAATGTTGAGACCGAGTCTGCGTCTCTCACATGGGTAAGCAGACCATTCCATAAAAATGGAGCTCTATAGGAGAAAGACCTGCCTCCAGCTGTTTGTTTAGAAATTCTAGGGACAATTAGGAGGCCTGTGTCTTGTGACCGTAGCGTACATGTTGGTATGTACGGCAGGACCAAATCAGAAAGATAGGTAGGAGCAAGCCCATGTAATGCCACTTTTAGCGACTTTGGTTCACATCCGGTGGATAGAGAGCCGTTTATTATGTTCAACATAGGAGGGCCAAGCACAGGAAGCAGCTCTTTCTGTAGTTTAGTTGGAATAGGGTCCAGTATGCAGCTTGAAGGTTTAAAGGCCATGATTATTTTCATCATTGTGTCAAGGGATATAGTACTAAAACACTTGAGTGTCTCTCTTGATCCTAGGTCCTGGCAGAGTTGTGCAGACTCAGGACAACTGAGCTTTTGTGGAATACGCAGATTTAAAGAGGAGTTCGTAATTTGCTTTCTAATGATCATGGTCTTTTCCTCAAAGAAGTTAATGAATTTATTACTGCTGAAGTGACAGCCATCCTCACTTGGGGAATGCTGCTTTTTAGTTCGCTTTGCGACAGTATCAAAAATAAATGTAGGATTGTTCTTATTTTCCTGTAACGACGGATGAGTGAAATGAGTGAGGAGTCAGATGCAGAGAGCGAAATTAATGGGAAAACGCTTTAATGTCCTTCAAATCGTAACAGGTTCAAAACATGGGTGAATGCCCAAAACACTGGCGCTAAACCAACCCAAAACTTAGACGCACACTGGACAGCGAAAAACACAAAACCAAAACACGATACATCACCAAACGTAACAACCAACAAGCCCACACGAACACCAGCGGGCAAAACGAACATAAATAACACCCATCCCAAAATCAACAAGGAACAGGTGAAAACAATTAGACAAAAACAAACGAAAATGAAAAAGGGATCGGTGGCAGCTCATAGACCGGCCATGATGACCGCCGAGCGCCACCCGAGCAGGAAGGGGAGCCACCTTCGGTGGTATTCGTGACATTTCCTCAATTAATAAGTTGGAAAAATAGGATGATGGAGCAGCAGTGAGGGCTCTTCGATACTACACGGTACTGTCTTTCCAAGCTAGTCGGAAGACTTCCAGTTTGGTGTGGCGCCATTTCCGTTCCAATTTTCTGGAAGCTTGCTTTCAGAGCTCGGTTATTTTCTGTATACCAGGGAGCTAGTTTATGTTTATGACAAATGTTTTTAGTTTTTTAACGGTGCAACTGCATCTAGGGTATTGTGTAAGGTTAAATTGAGTTCCTCAGTTAGGTGGGTAACTGATTTTTGTCATCTGACGTCCTTGGGTAGGCAGAAGGAGTCTGGAAGGGCATCAAGGAATCTTTGTGTTGTCTGAGAATTTATAGCACAACTTTTAATGCTCCTTGGTTGGGGTCTGAGCAGATTATTTGTTGCGATTGCAAATGTAATAAAATGGTGGTCCGATAGTCCAGGATTATGAGGAAAAACATTAAGATCCACAACATTTATTCCATGGGACAAAATTAGGTCCAGAGTATGACTGTGACTGTGAGTAGGTCCAGAGACATGTTGGACAAAACCCACTGTCGATGATGGTATACCCTAGTACCATATACTCCTAATGGCTGTCATTTCTTGACCAGTCAGATTTTTGAATTTATACAACATTGACAAGGTTTCTCTCTCTCTCTCTCACTCTGACCTCAAACTCCAGTCTTCCTATTTTTCCCTCTAGAGGAGGAGACCACTCCTTCCGATCGAATGACAGGTGACTTTCCCTTAGTGCAGATGAAAGCCTGTCTTACTACAGCCTGACGGGGTGCTATGAAGTCACCCTGATGGAGTGCACCACAGAATCACAATCACTTCAGCAGTGCCTCAGTCAAAGCACCATGGATGTGTGGGTGGAACACCACATACGGTGGAACAAATGGAAATTGCCATTGTGGATGTACAGAACACAGATAAAGGCATCGTAAATCTCTAATTCTAGTATGCTGAGAGCCAATTAAGAAAATGAATCTTACACCAAATATGGCCAATGGTGCACCCACCATGGAATGTTGCTTTGAAAATGAGTGTGAGTTAAGCGTTCTACTACTCCTTCTTATTCTAAATGGTACAATACCAGATGGGGTGTTTGGATTTTCTGGGGGCTTTCTCAGTGTCCATGGGGAGTATAATTACCATGGTACCCGGCATTGAGCCTGCGGCCTTTAATGTCCTCAACCTTCCAATTCACTCAGAGTAAATTAGCCAATGTCAATCAGAGCTCCATCAGTGACAACAGGAGGCAGAGAGGAGGGTTTTTTCCTCCTTCGATGTCACATTCTGATTTTAAATGTGTCCTTCCACTCCAAAGAGTGTTGAGGGCACCTCTCTAGTCCTCTCCCACCAGTGATCCTTCTCTCTCTCTCTCTCTCTCTCTCTCTCTCTCTCTCTCTCTCTCTCTCTCTCTCTCTCTCTCTCTCTCTCTTTCTTTCTCTCTCTCTCTCACAACTTCTTTCAAAAATAGGCAGTATTTAAAATCATCAATTACTGTCAATTAGTTGGCAACATGGTATGACAATCAGTGGTGCTTTGGCCTGCAATATTTCAACCAAAATCAATCCACTCCTTCAACCCCCTCTCTTACAAGATTTGAAACACAGCCATCAAAGAGGTCAGGATGATCTGAAAAACAAACTTGCATACTTAGTTTAGGATATGTTGCTATCAGAATGGCCTTATTGAGGAACAATAGTTTGGAATCTTTTATACTTTTAAAATAGCCTCACCAAACAATTGGTGAGAGGTGGCCTCGGCGGGCTAATGGTCTAATCTTAAATGATGACAGTCAGGGTTTGATTAAGCTTGTGCCTATGAGGGCCTGTTATTTGATAGCACGTGAGTGCAGGGATCATTTACATTGATTATGCCCCAGTCCCGTTCCACAGACCCAATCCCAGGGAATTAACTTCAGTTCCAGAACCCTACTCATTTTTAATCATCCTGAAGAAATTAAGGTGAGTGGTCGATATGACTTCGACGGAATTTACGTGGGGGCCACTGCACTCCTTATCACACTCCCCAAACGCATTGACATAGGAATTTAACAAGGAGACACTATCTGCTGGGCCAAGAATAGAACAATTTTGGAGTTGCCCTGGCCCGCTTGGCTCTGGCAGTATTGACGAATGTATCATACTGTGTTCAGTGAAAAGAACCAATCCCTCCCTCTTCACATCTTTTTAATCACAGATTGGATCGCACATCGATCAAGCTCCTTTGTTGGGCAATGGGCATACATGAATATCTGTTCATAAGCTGTTATTCTTTCATTAAATGAATGTGTCCTCATTAAAAGTGAATAGTTACAGAGCTACAGATTCAGTGAGATAGTGTATAATCTTCAGCACAACATTAGCACTTAAACAACTCCATAACCAAGCTGCAGCGGTTTCGGGCTCTTTGTTACACAAAGGTCTCCATCAACTGTAATGAATATTCTTTGTGTTCATATGTGCTGTTTCCCCTCACAGAAGCTCATCTGTACTGTGTAGTAGGCCGATACCATAACAATTAGTATTGAAATGAGTGGGTGTAGCAAAAAGTTTGTGTTTCTAGCTCCAACAGTGCAGTAATATCGAACAATTCACAACCATACACACAATACACACAAACCTAAAAGTAAAATAATGGAATTAAGGAATATATATATATATATTAGGATGAGCAATGTTGGAGTGGCATAGACTAAAATACAGTATACTAGAATACAGTATATACATATGAGATGAGAAAAGCAAAATTATGTAAACATTATTAAAGTGACTAGTGTTCCATTATTAAAGTGGCAAGTGATTTCAAGTCTATGTACAGTATATAGGGCAGCAGCTTAGGTGCAGGGTTATGTAACCGGGTGGAAGCCGCCTAGTGATGGCTACAGTATTTAACAGTCTGATGGCCTTGAGAAAGAAGCTGTTTTTCGTTCTCCCGGTCCGAGCTTTGATGCACCTGTACTGACCTCGCCTTCTGGATGATAGCGGAGTGAACAGACAGTGGCTCGGGTGGTTGTTGTCCTTGATGATCTTTTTGGCCTTCCTGTGACATCGGGTGCTGTAGGTGTCCTGGATTGTATACAGAACACCTACTCATAGCTGGCTACAGTTGGAAAATTAAATACATTAGTATCCTGTAAAAAAAAGCCAGCCATAGAAAACATAAAATGAAGGCAAGAAACGTTATTATATGGTGCTATCAGAGACCATATATATATATATACACACACACAGTATATATATAGTTAAAGATCGCATACTAACTAAGGCCTCATGAGTGCTGTTTCCCAAGCAGATGTAACCTCACAGTGAAGAGTGAAAGTGACAGTGAAAAAAGTGAATTCAACAGAAATAGGCAAGGAGTGTGATGGATGATTTAGCTTCCATTAGCTGTCAACAGAGATCTTATTAGTAGCTACAGAGGCCTGTCTGCTTAACAAGTGATTCATGGATTTCATGATGATAAAAAGTGTTTCCCCTGAATTCATTACCTTAATGCTAAATCAAAATCTTCAAACAGCTGAGCCTAATACAGACTCCTTTTAATTAAGGGAGCTGTTGGCAAACAAAAAGCTCAGTGTTGCTTTACTGATCTGGCCTTCAAATCAATCTTAAACACACAATCAAGACTTTCCAAATGGGTTACTCTTTATTCATCTCATAGCCCCTACCTCCTCATGCTCTGAATTCTGCATGTATGCTGAGAGATTTTCTGTTTCAAATGCTTTAAATATGTTTTATTTTGAGTTGCATCTGGGCCTCTATGATGGCACTTACCAGGGCAGTGACACTTTTCTCCCGACAACATTTGTTTTGCTGCAGGATTGATGATGCTTTGGCTAACTAGATCGAGCTAAGGGAATAATGAAGAACGTGTATTAATTTCTCAGCATGTGCAGGCTCAGGGAAGAAGGGTGCTCTTTGTTTTTCAGGCCTCCGGGTTGGAGCGAGCGGTCGCATCGGCATAGTATAACTTTTTCATTACATTTCATTATAGTACAACGGTTTGATTTGTCTAATCTTAGCAATTTCTTCTTAGCTAGCTACATAGCCGTCCTTGTATCAAAGATAATTGCATAATTATCGTATTTCGTCGTCCTAACGTAGTCTTCACTTCACCAGCTAGCCAGCTAGCAAACGCCCACCGATTAGCAGCACTGTTACACTCAACTGAACGACTTGATTAGTGTAGTGTTAGCTAGCTACATAGCTGTCTTTGCTGTCTTCGTATCCTAGATAATTGTGTAGTTTAGAGTGTGTAGTCTTAGAGTGATTATCTTAATTTACGGGGTTAGCTAGCCAGCTATTTGTCGTCCTTAACGTAGGAGACTCTGCTAGCTAGCTAACAGCTAACAGCTAACAGCTAGCCAACGTCTACTGAATAGAACTCAACAACCCGGTCGCATTCACAGGTAGTATCACATTTTCATTTCATTTCATTACAGTACAACGCTTTGATTTGTTTGATCGTAGCTAGCTACATAGCTAGCTACATAGCCGTCTTTGTATCAAAGATAATTGTGTAGTCTAGAGCGATTTTCTAGGTTAGCTAGCCAGCTATTGTCGTTCTTTTAACGCAACGTAACGTAAACAACACTGCTAGCTAGCCAGCTAAATAGCAGCACTGCAGAAACTATTACACTCAACGGAACGACTTGATTAGTGTAGTGTCAACAACGCAGCCACTGCCAGCTAGCCTACTTCAGCAGTACTGTATCATTTTAATCATTTTAGTCAATAAGATTCTTGCTACGTAAGCAACTTTCTGAACATTTGAGACGTGTAGTCCACTTGTCATTCAATCTCCTTTGCATTAGCGTAGCCTCTTCTGTAGCCTGTCAACTATGTGTCTGTCTATCCCTGTTCTCTCCTCTCTGCACAGACCATACAAACGCTCCACACCACCCTAATCTGGTGGTCCCATTCCAGGTCTCCGTTAGCCTCTGGAACTGCCGATCTGCGGCCAACAAGGCAGAGTTCATCTCAGCCTATGCCTCCCTCCAGTCCCTCGACTTCTTGGCACTGACGGAAACATGGATCACCACAGACAACACTGCTACTCCTACTGCTCTCTCTTCGTCCGCCCACGTGTTCTCGCACACCCCGAGAGCTTCTGGTCAGCGGGGTGGTGGCACCGGGATCCTCATCTCTCCCAAGTGGTCATTCTCTCTTTCTCCCCTTACCCATCTGTCTATCGCCTCCTTTGAATTCCATGCTGTCACAGTTACCAGCCCTTTCAAGCTTAACATCCTTATCATTTATCGCCCTCCAGGTTCCCTCGGAGAGTTCATCAATGAGCTTGATACCTTGATAAGCTCCTTTCCTGAGGACGGCTCACCTCTCACAGTGCTGGGCGACTTTAACCTCCCCACGTCTACCTTTGACTCATTCCTCTCTGCCTCCTTCTTTCCACTCCTCTCCTCTTTTGACCTCACCCTCTCACCTTCCCCCCCTACTCACAAGGCAGGCAATACGCTCGACCTCATCTTTACTAGATGCTGTTCTTCCACTAACCTCATTGCAACTCCCTCCAAGTCTCCGACCACTACCTTGTATCCTTTTCCCTCTCGCTCTCATCTAACACCTCCCACACTGCCCCTGGATGGTATCGCGCCGTCCCAAACTTCGCTCTTCCCCGCTATCTCTCCTCTTCCATCCTATCATCTCTTCCCTCTGCTCATACCTTCTCCAACCTATCTCCTGATTCTGCCTCCTCAACCCTCCTCTCCTCCCTTTCTGCATCCTTTGACTCTCTATGTCCCCTATCCTCCAGGCCGGCTCTCCTCCCCTCCCGCCCCGTGGCTCGATCACAGAACAGGGCTCCGGGCAGCCGAGCGGAAATGGAGGAAAACTGCCTCCCTGCGGACCTGGCATCCTTTCACTCCCTCCTCTCTACATTTTCCTCCTCTGTCTCTGCTGCTAAAGCCATTTTCTACCACTCTAAATTCCAAGCATCTGCCTCTAACCCTAGGAAGCTCTTTGCCACCTTCTCCTCCCTCCTGAATCCTCCTCCCCTCCCCCCGCTCCTCCCTCTCTGCAGATGACTTCGTCAACCACTTTGAAAAGAAGGTCGACGACATCCGATCCTCGTTTGCTAAGTCAAACGGCACCGCTGGTTCTGCTCACACTGCCCTACCCTGTGCTCTGACCTCTTTCTCCCCTCTCTCTCCAGATGAAATCTCGCTAGTGACGGCCGACCGCCCAACAACCTGCCCGCTTGAACCTATCCCCTCCTCTCTTCTCCAGACCATTTCGGAGACCTTCTCCCTTACCTCACCTCGCTCATCAACTCATCCCTGACCGCTGGCTATCCCTTCCGTCTTCAAGAGAGCGAGAGTTGCACCCCTTCTGAAAAAACCTACACTCGATCCCTCCGATGTCAACAACTACAGACCAGTATCCCTTCTTTCTTTTCTCTCCAAAACTCTTGAACGTTACCGTCCTTGGCCAGCTCTCCCGCTATCTCTCTCTGAATGACCTTCTCTCGATCCAAATCAGTCAGGTTTCAAGACTAGTCATTCAACTGAGACTGCTCTTCTCTGTATCACGGAGGCGCTCCGCACCGCTAAAGCTAACTCTCTCTCCTCTGCTCTCATCCTTCTAGACCTATCGGCTGCCTTCGATACTGTGAACCATCAGATCCTCCTCTCCACCCTCTCCGAGTTGGGCATCTCCGGCGCGGCCCACGCTTGGATTGCGTCCTACCTGACAGGTCGCTCCTACCAGGTGGCGTGGCGAGAATCTGTCTCCTCACCACGCGCTCTCACCACTGCCCAGGGCTCTGTTCTAGGCCCTCTCCTATTCTCGCTATACACCAAGTCACTTGGCTCTGTCATAACCTCACATGGTCTCTCCTATCATTGCTATGCAGACGACACACAATGAATCTTCTCCTTTCCCCCTTCTGATGACCAGGTGGCGAATCGCATCTCTGCATGTCTGGCAGACATATCAGTGTGGATGACGGATCACCACCTCAAGCTGAACCTCGGCAAGACGGAGCTGCTCTTCCTCCCGGGGAAGGACTGCCCGTTCCATGATCTCGCCATCACGGTTGACAACTCCATTGTGTCCTCCTCCCAGAGCGCTAAGAACCTTGGCGTGATCCTGGACAACACCCTGTCGTTCTCAACTAACATCAAGGCGGTGGCCCGTTCCTGTAGGTTCATGCTCTACAACATCCGCAGAGTTCGACCCTGCCTCACACAGGAAGCGGCGCAGGTCCTAATCCAGGCACTTGTCATCTCCCGTCTGGATTACTGCAACTCGCTGTTGGCTGGGCTCCCTGCCTGTGCCATTAAACCCCTACAACTCATCCAGAACGCCGCAGCCCGTCTGGTGTTCAACCTTCCCAAGTTCTCTTCACCCCGCTCCTCCGCTCTCTCCACTGGCTTCCAGTTGAAGCTTGCATCCGCTACAAGACCATGGTGCTTGCCTACGGAGCTGTGAGGGGAACGGCACCTCAGTACCTCCAGGCTCTGATCAGGCCCTACACCCAAACAAGGGCACTGCGTTCATCCACCTCTGGCCTGCTCGCCTCCCTACCACTGAGGAAGTACAGTTCCCGCTCAGCCCAGTCAAAACTGTTCGCTGCTCTGGCCCCCAATGGTGGAACAAACTCCCTCACGACGCCAGGACAGCGGAGTCAATCACCACCTTCCGGAGACACCTGAAACCCCACCTCTTTAAGGAATACCTAGGATAGGATAAGTAATCCTTCTCACCCCCTCCTAAAAGATTTAGATGCACTATTGTAAAGTGACTGTTCTACTGGATGTCATAAGGTGAATGCACCAATTTGTAAGTCGCTCTGGATAAGAGCGTCTGCTAAATGACTTAAATGTAAATGTAAATGTAAATGACAAGCAGGATGCTTTCCAGAGAGTCAACTCAGGGAGAAGGAAGCAGAGCTACCGCTTTGAAGCTGCATTCAACATTTCTTCTCCCGCTGGCTTGGCTGCATGGCGTTTCATTATTATTTTAACCCCCTTTCTCTCTGTCTCCAGAGCTCCATAGCCATTTTATACGGGCACTATTAGACTAGCCAAGACTCTTGACAGGAAACGCTGTGTTTGTGATTGCATCGTGTGGCTCGGGACGGAGGAGGTGACATTAACATAGTGAGTGGTGGTGCAGCTTTGGCATTTTTAATGGATTTTGGTTGGTTGATTTGTTTTCCTGCTGGTGTGTAAGTGGTGGTGGAGTTATATTGTTGTTTGGTGGATTCTAGTAAATAAAATCACTATTCTCTGTGATGGAGCGATGCCAGTCTTTCTTTCATTCTTTCAGGAAGTCAGTACAACCATTCCTAAACCAAAAAGGAAAACCAAATTCTTCCTTTCTCAGACCTAAGCCGCTACTGAGCAGGTGTAGGATCTTAATTTGATAACTCTTTTGTTGCTGAGAATTTTTCTGCACCAAAGGAAATGCAGATAAGCTTTGTGATTTACATTAATTCACTGAAAACCCACACTGACACATGGTTCAATTCACAGTATTGCACTTTTCATGTAGCCTGCTAATAGCCTAACCACCGATTCAGCAACATTATGGACTAAACGCTCAAACCCTGTTGCTGCAGGATTATATTGCTGTGACAATATATATCAACTCAAGATCCCACATCTGGTATATGGGAAAAATGCATTTACATGTTGTTTTTTTGTCACTTAGCATATGCTCTAATTCAGAGTGACTTACAATAATGAGTGCATGCATCTTCGTACTGGTCCCCCATGGGAATCGAAACCCAGAACCCTGGCATTACAAGCATCATGCTCTACCAGCTGAGCCACACAAGATATGCAGCAGCCATATTCCAACACCTCTGTGTTGGATGAACAACAGTGATAGTTCAGCTAAAACCTATTTATAGTCTTCAGGTCCCTAAG
Source organism: Oncorhynchus keta (assembly GCF_023373465.1). Classification (NCBI taxonomy): domain Eukaryota; kingdom Metazoa; phylum Chordata; class Actinopteri; order Salmoniformes; family Salmonidae; genus Oncorhynchus; species Oncorhynchus keta. The sequence continues at coordinate 73,281,336 of NC_068421.1, forward strand.
ACTAATTTTCCAGTGATATTCACCCTTTTCTAACAATAATATGATATTTTTACAATTTAATTAGTAGCGCTGTCATAGGTTCCGCCACTGTAGATTAGGTTGCAATTTTGTTAATTGGTCATCTAAATGTAACTTTACTTCATTCTATTCTATATCCTGGGAAATGTAATTAAAATGATGAGGAATGTGGCCAGTGGACAATAATGGACTGAACAACCATACAGGAATAGAATACAATACCATGGTCAGGTCTGGAAATGTGTTGACGGCTGAATCATAAATCTTGGACTGGCAAGAGAGTAAGCGGCTGAGATAATTAAGGAGTGAAAGAGAGGGAAGTGGAAGCAAGAGAAAGAAACAATCATTGGGAGAGGAATGTGTTAGTTATCCGCAGGGGCTACTGCTAATTGCCTTGCTCATGAGTTTGTGAGACGTGTTAGCCTGCTCCTGGATCTGGTTCCAGCTCCGCTGCTGACGTTATACCACTGCCTCAAGGGTGCAAGCTTGGTATCTTGGCTCTGCACACATTTTTACATTTACATTTTTAGTCATTTAGCAGACTCTCTTATCCAGAACAACTTACAGTAGAGAGTGAAAAAATACATAAAAGCACCATACTTTATCAACTGACACACGACAGCTAGCTCTGTCCCACTGACTCTCGTGGATGTTTTTCTAACTGCTTTATGGCTCTTTAATTTGTAGCCCAGAGAGAGAGAGAGAGAGAGAGAAAGAGAGAGAAAAAAGAGAGAGACAGGCTTTGTAATTTATGGAGTATTATTGAGCCATCAGAGTGCCATTAAGCACATTGAGTCATGATTACTGCAGCCTAGCTTTGGGTAAATAAAAAAATACTTCTTATAATGTCGTATGAATGGTATGGTTTGAATAGATGTATGGTTTGAATACAAGAACACACACCAAGTATAAAACTGTAGTGTTGGAATTCATATTCTGTTTTTGTTTCAATCACTTTGGTGAAATTTTCACAAGTAAAGTGCATTCGGGAAGTATCCAGTCACCTTGACTTTTTCCACATTTTGGTATGTTGCAGCTTTATTCTAAAATGTTTGTTTTTTAAAATCCTCACCAATCTACACACAATACCCTATAATGACTAAGCAAAAACAGGTTTTTAGACAACCCCCCCCAAAAAAATGAAGTATCACCCTTTACTCAAGTACTTTGTTGAAGCACCTTTGGCAGCAATTACAGCCGTGAGTCTTCTTGACTATTACGCTACAAGCTTGGCACACCTGTATTTGGGGAGTTTCTCCCATTCTTCTCTTTCTAAAATTATCTGCCGAAATTGTTGCAACCCTTATTACTAGTCTGTTCAATCTCTGTTTCGTATCGTCTGAGATCCCTAAAGATTGGAAAGTTGCCGCGGTCATCCCCCTCTTCAAAAGGGGAGACACTCTAGACCCAAACTACTACAGACCTATATCTATCCTACCCTGCCTTTCTAAGGTCTTCGAAAGCCAAGTTAACAAACAGATCACCAACCATTGCGAATCCCACCGTACCTTCTAGGCTTTGCAATCTGGCTTCCGAGCTAGTCATGGGTGCACCTCAGCCACGCTCAAGGTCCTACATTATATCATAACTGTCATCAATAAGAGACAATACTGTGCAGCCATATTCATCGACTTGGCCAAGACTTTCGACTCTATTCTTATCGGCAGACTCAACAGCCTTGGTTTCTCAAATGACAGCCTCGCCTGATACACCAACTACTTCTCTGATAGAGTTCAGTGTGTCAAATCAGAGGACCTGTTGTCTGGACCTCTGGCAGTCTCTATGGGGGTGCCACAGGGTTCAATTCTCGGGCCGACTCTCTTCTCTGTATACATCAATAATGTTGCTCTTGCTGCTGGTGATTCTCTGATCCACCTTTACGCAGACGACACCATTCTGTATCCTTCTGGCCCTTCTTTGGACACTGTGCTAACTAACCTCCAGACGAGCTTCAATGCCATACAACTCTTCTTATGTGTCCTCCAACTGCTCTTAAATGCAAGTAAAACCAAATGCATGTTCTTTTGCTGCCCGCACCTGCCCGCACGATTGCTGCCCACACCTGCCCGCCAGTCCAGCATCACTACTCTGGATGGTTCTGACCTAGAATATTTGGACAACAACAAATACGTCACTGGTACGCCATTTCCGGTCACAACTTGCAGACTTGTTTACGTGTTGCTGTGCGTTTTGTTGCCAACTTATTTTGCTACCTGACAACTTTACGGTTTTTACTTTTTAATTACCATTTATATTTTTGTTTTTTCCCTCAACTTTTTCACTCCGGATGCTTTATCTGGACATGGTTCGTCAGGACCTCCAACAGCCGAAGCTAAGTAGTAACATTAACATGATGCCTTCTAATTGCAGTCGCTGTACTCATAATATACAGGAGAACGATCACCTTATGGCGAGGATAACTGTGCTACAAGCCCAGCTTCAGACGCAATCGTTAGGCAAGGGTAATTTCAGTGTAGGAAACGATGAAACAGCGTCTGTGCCACCAGTAAGTACAGATAGTAACATTAGTATAAATCCCCTCACACGGTCCCCGCAGCCGGACAACTTTCTCACGGTTTCTGGAAGGAAATGCTGTAGGAATGCTCAACTGGTGTCGGTCATTCAGCCGACAGAAACTTTCAACCGGTTTTCCCCATTAAGCAGCGAGTCGGAGTCAGAGGCCGAGCCTTCTCTTGTCTCTACTCCTCCCGTTACGGGGTCTGAGACGCCGAAGCTTCCCACCATTAGCTCTGACAAATTGAAAACTCTAGTCATTGGCGACTCCATTACCCGCAGTATTAGACTTAAAACGAATCATCCAGCGATCATACACTGTTTACCAGGGGGCAGGGCTAGCGACGTTAAGGCTAATCTGACGATGGTGCTGGCTAAAGCTAAAACCGGCAGTGTAGAGAGTATAGAGATATTGTTATCCACGTCGGCACCGACGATGTGTCGCGATACGAAACCTTCAGCCCCGCCCCTTGGCCGGCAGCGGGGTGCTAGAGGTGGTTAGCGTCCCATTCCCTGGATTGGACAGGGCACTATAGATACTTCAGGTTATCTCGGTATAACCAGGACCGCTCGCGTAGCCCTGCCTCTCTTTCTATATCGAAGCGTTGTCCACGTAGAGAGGTCTTTTGCCTTGTCACTCTCAACGGTCTAGCTCTAGCTGGGATGTGTGAACCCCACGTTTATCCTCTAGACTCTTTGTTTCAACACTAATTGGTCCTTGAGTTATTATTAAGCACTAGTCCTACCAGTCTCTATATGATTTCCCTGTGGTTGAGTGTTTCCCCTCTATGATGTATCTAGTTTAAAGTGTGAAGACCTTTAGTCAACTTAGTCTCACTACTCTGCCCGTCGGCTATGTATCGCTTGGAAAATAAAACTTAGATAGATCGATAAGACAATTAAATGAATCACTACTGGACACACCTTCCTCCTTGTCTTTTAATGGTAACTCATTCTGTCATAGAGCATTGATCCCCGTTTCCAGTGTCCCGGTAGCGGGGAGTGTCAGAGTTGTTATCTCCCGTGCCGTTAACTGTCTTTGAGAGAACCTTTTGCTCGAGACAAAATAAGACTACCGTTTATTTTTGAAAACACTCTGTTTTTTGTCTTTTACAATCAAACACACTTCAAAATACACAATTTGTTACTCGGTCACACACAGCGTTAATCAAAAACATGCAAATGACGTAATGCTCTTATAAAATGCCTGGTACAATGATAACACTTATCTCTATATTAAATACTTATAATAGTTATTTAATTACCTTTGAGAGATGACGAGGAGACCCATGAGATCAGGAGCAGAGTTTCAATCGGTCAGAATTTGAGAAATTTAGTTTAGTGTAGCGACTCCCCTCTAACTGCCGAGAGGTTGAATTGGAGTCGTTATTTTAACTAAATTGGATTCAAGTTATATTGAATGAGGAAACTAGAGTCGTTCTTGGTCAACTGATCGTCTACTGATGTTTCACTATCCTCCAACGAAAACCCCCTGGGTTCAGTGTTTAAGTCCTGTCTCGGGATGCCAAACTATTTCCAGTAATGCCGGTGATTAGACCTTGGTCAGGCGATCACACAGCAGGGACTGTCATATAGTGGACAACGCCTCAAGAACCACACACTGCCAGTAGTAATGGTTTGGAATAGATAGGAACACGAGGAGTCTCAGCACAAGAATCTAGTCCAAATTCAATAGAGTTAGAATCTAGAGATGAGCCAGGCACCAATACCTGGTTCAAATGGTTGTCTCTATGAATTCAGAATTCAAGAAGTCAGCGCCAAAGTAATGGCAAATGTCTCTTTATATACCTTTTGATTGTCTGCACCCGATCCGCTGCTACTCCCATTCCCTCAGAGCAGAGAGGGTGATGACATATCTTACAACAGGAAATACTTTTCTTACAGTGCATATATGGGCCTCTGGTTATGACAGAGCCTATTACTCTAGCAACAATGAGGAAACACTTTTCTTACAGTGCGCATATGGGCCTCTGTTTATGACAGTGTGTCAAATCAGGTGTCACTTGAGGCAGAGGGTGATTCTTCCTGACACCAGTCAGGTTCAATAGTTGGTTGGCTTGAATCGTCTTCTGGTGGCTTTGCCCAATCCGGTATTTCAGTAGGCGAGGTCATCTCTGTCTCTAACCTTGGTGGGTAAGACAGGGGAAGAGGACCAGGAGGTAGATCCATTTGGCGTTTTACTACAGATGTTAGGATGAAACAGTCAGAGATCACCAAGCGCAACATAGCTTCAGCATGTGTCGGCATCGAGTAATTGTCTCTGGCCCCCTCCCAGTTAGGGGGAGTGATGAGCTCTACAGCAGAGTCTCACAACTCAATCGCTGGTTGAAAACTGTTTTCTGCCCCTCCCAAAAGATATAATTTGTAGATAATTGGCCCTCTTTCTGGGACACACCCACAAACAGGACCAAGACTGACCTGCTGAGGAGTGACGGACTCAATCCTATCTGGAGGGGTGCTCTCATCTTATCTACCAACATAGACAGGGCTCTAACTCCTCTAGCTCCACAATGAAATAGGGTTCAGGCCAGGCAGCAGGTTGTTAGCCAGCCTGCCAGCATAGTGGATTCTGCCAATAGCACAGTCAGTGTAGTCAGCTCAGCTATCCCCATTGAGACCGTGTCTGTGCCTCGACCTAGGTTGGGCAAAACTAAACATGGCGGTGTTCGCCTTAGCAATCTCACTAGGATAAAGACCTCCTCCATTCCTGTCATTATTGAAAGAAATCATGATACCTCACATCTCAAAATAGGTCTACTTAATGTTAGATCCCTTACTTCAAAGGCAATTATAGTCAATGAACTAATCACTGATCATAATCTTGATGTGATTGGCCTGACTGAAACATGGCTTAAGCCTGATGAATTTACTGTGTTAAATGAGGCCTCTCCTCCTGGCTACACTAGTGACCATATCCCCGTGCATCACGCAAACGCGGAGGTGTTGCTAACATTTACGATAGCAAATTTCAATTTACCATTGGTGACTTTAATATTCACATGGAAAAGTCCACAGACCCACTCCAAAAGGCTTTCGGAGCCATCATCGACTCAACATGTCTCTGGACCCACTCACTGTCACAGTCATACTCTGGACCTAGTTTTGTCCCATAGAATAAATGTTGTGGATCTTAATTTTTTTCCTCATAATCCTGGACTTTCGGACCACCATTTTATTATGTTTGCAATTGCAACAAATAATCTGCTCAGACCCCAACCAAGGAACATCAAAAGTCGTGCTATAAATTCACAGACAACACAAAGATTCCTTGATGTCCTTCCAGATTCCTTCTGTCTACCCAAGGACGCCAGAGGACAAAAATCAGTTAACCACCTAACTGAGGAACTCAATTTAACCTTGCGGAATACCCTAGATGCAGTTGCACCCCTAAAAACTAAAAACATTTCTCATAAGAAACTAGCTCCCTGGCACACAGAAAATAACCGAGCTCTGAAGCAAGCGTCCAGAAAATTTGAACGGAAATGGCGCCACACCAAACTGGAAGTCTTCCGACTAGCTTGGAAAGACAGTACCGTGCAGTACCGAAGAGCCCTTACTGCTGCTCGATCATCCTATTTTTCTAACTTAATTGAGGTAAATAAGAACAATCCGAAATTCCTTTTTGATACTGTCACAAAGCTAACTAAAAAGCAGCATTCCCCAAGAGAGGCTGGCTTTCACTTCAGCAGTGATAAATTCATGAACTTCTTTGAGGAAAAGATCATAATTATTAGAAAGCAAATTACGGACTCTTTAAATCTGTGTATTCCTTCAAAGCTCAGTTGTCCTGAGTCTGCCCAACTCTGCCAGGACCTAGGATCAAGAGAGATGCTCAAGTGTTTTAGTACTATATAACTTGACACAATGATGAAAATAATCATGGCCTCTAACCCTTCAAGCTGTATACTGGACCATATTCCAATAAAACTACTGAAAGAGCTGCTTCCTGTGCTTGGCCCTCCTATGTTGAACATAATAAACGGCTCTCTATCCACCGGATGTGTACCAAACTCACTAAAAGTGGCAGTAATAAAGCCTCTCTTGAAAAAGCCAAACCTTGACCCAGAAAATATAAAAAACAATCGGCCTATATCGAATCTTCCATTCCTCTCAAAAATTTTAGAAAAGGCTGTTGCGCAGCAACTCACTGCCTTCCTGAAGACAAACAATGCATACGAAATGCTTCAGTCTGGTTTTAGACCCACCATAGCACTGAGACTGCACTTGTGAAGGTGGTAAATGACCTTTTAATGGCATCAGACCGAGGATCTGCATCTGTCCTCGAACTCCTTTTGATACCATCGATCACCACATTCTTTTGGAGAGATTGGAAACCCAAATTGGTCTACACGGACAAGTTCTGGCCTGGTTTAGATCTTATCTGTCGGAAAGATATCAGTTTGTCTCTGTGAATGGTTTGTCCTCTGACAAATCAACTATACATTTTGGTGTTCCTCAAGGTTGCGTTTTAGGACCACTATTGTTTTCACTATATATTTTTACCTCTTGGGGATGTCATTTGAAAACATAATGTTAACTTTCACTGCTATGTGGATGACACACAGCTGTACATTTCAATGAAACATGGTGAAGCCCCAAAATTGCCCTCGCTAGAAGCATGTGTTTCAGACATAAGGAAGTCGATGGCTGCAAACATTCTACTTTTAAACTCGGACAAAACAGAGATGCTTGTTCTAGGTCGCAAGAAACAAAGAGATCTTCTGTTGAATCTGACAATTAATCTTAATGGTTGTACAGTCGTCTCAAATAAAACTGAAGGACCTCAGCGTTACTCTGGACCTTGATCTCTCTTTTGAAGAACATATCAAGACCATTTCAAGGACAGTTTTTTTCCATCTATGTAACATTGCAAAAATCTGAAACTTTCTGTCCAAAAATGATGCAGAAAAATGAATCCATGCTTTTGTCACTTCTAGGTTAGACTACTGCAATGCTCTACTTTCCGGCTACCCGGATAAAGCACTAAATAAACTTCAGTTAGTGCTAAATACGGCTGCTAGAATCCGGACTAGAACCAAAACATTTTATCATATTACTCCAGTGCTATTCTCCCTACACTGGCTTCCTGTCAAGGCAAGGGCTGATTTCAAGGTTTTACTGCTAACCTACAAAGCATTACATGGGCTTGCTCCTACCTATCTCTCTGATTTGGTCCTGCCGTACATACCTACATGTACGCTACGGTCACAAGATGCAGGCCTCCTAATTGTCCCTAGAATTTCTGGATTTAGAACAGCAGCGTCTGGTAAGACAATGGGAGGCAGACTATGTATTTTTGTAAATAACAGCTGGTGCACGATATCTAAGGAAGTCTCGATCTATTGCTTGCCTGAGATAGAGTATCTCATGATACGCTGTAGACCACACTATCTACCTAGAGAGTTTTCATCTATGTTTTTCGTAGCTGTTTACATACCACCACAGACTGAGATTGGCACTAAAACAGCATTGAATGAACTGTATTCTGCCATCAACAAACAAGAAAACACTCACCTAGAGGCAGCTCTCCTAGTAGCCTGAGACTTTAATGCAAGGAAGCTTAAATCCGTTTAACCTAATATCTATCAGCATGTTAAATGTGCAACCAGAGGGAACAAAACTCTGGACCACCTTTACTCCACACACAGAGACACATGCAAAGCTCTCCCCGCCCTCCATTTGGCAAAGCTGACCATAATGCTATCCTACTGATTCCTGCTTACAAGCAAAAATTCAAGCAGGCAGCACCAGTGACTCGATCAATAAATACGTGTTCAGATGAAGCAGATGCTAAGCTACAGGACAGTTTAGCTAGCACAGACTGGAACATGTTCCAGGATTCCCCCCATGACATTGAGAAGTACACCACATCAGTCATTGCCTTCATCAATAAGTGCTTCGATGACGTCGTCCCCACAGGGACTGTACGTACATAACCCAACCAGAAGCCATGAATTACAAGCTACATTTGCACTGAGCTAAAGGCTGGAGCTGCCGCTTTCAAGGAGTGGGACTCTGACCCGGAAGCTTCCAAGAAATCCTGCTGTGCCCTCCGACAAACCATCAACCAGGCAAAGCGTCAATACAGGACCAAGATCGAAAGGTACCACACCGGCTCTGACGCTCGTCGGATGTGGCAGGGCATACAAACCATTACCGACTACAAAGGGAAGCACAGCCGAGTGCTGCCGAGTGACACAAGCCTACCAGACGAGCTAAACTACTTCTATACTCACTTTGAGGCAAATAACACTGAAACATCTATGAGAGCAACACCTGTTCCAGATGACTGTGTGATCACACTCACTGCAGCTGAAGAGAGTAAGATCTTTAAACAGGTCAACATTCACAAAGCTGCGGGGCCAGACGGATTTCCAGGACGTGTACTGCGAGTATACACTGACCAATTGGCAAGTAGCATCATTGACATTTTCAAGTCTGTAATACCAACATGTTTTAAGCTGACCACCATAGTACCTGTGCCCACGAACACTAAGGTAACCTGACTAAATGACTACTGACCCGTAGCACTCACGTCTTTAGCCATGAAGTGCTTTGAAAGGCTGGTCATGGCTCACATCAACACCATTATCCCAGGAACCCTAGACCCACTCCAATTTGCATACCGCCCCAAAAGATCCATACTTCCCTTTTACACCTGGACTTAAGGAACACCTATGTGAGAATGTTATTCATTGACTACAGCTCAGTATTCAACACCATAGTTCCCTCAAAGCTCATCACTAAGCTAAGAAACCTGGGACTAAACACCTCCCTATTGCAACTGGTTCCTGTACTTCCTGACAGGCTGCCGCCAGGTGGTAAGGGTAGGCAACAACACATGTGTTGATCCTCAACACAGGGGCCCCTCAGGGGTGCGTGCTCAGTCTCCTCCTGTTCTCCCTGTTCACACATGACTGCACGGTCATGCAGGACTCGAACACCATCATTAAGTTTGTCGATGACACAACAGTGGTAAGCCTGATCACCGACAATGACGAGACAGCCTATAGGTATGTCAGAGACTTGGCCATGTGGTGCCAGGACAACAACCTCTCCCTCAACGTTATCTAGACAAAGGAAATGAATGTGGACTACAGGGAAAAGGTGACCGAGCACGCCCCCATTCTCATCGATGGGGCTGCAGTGGAGCAGGTTGAGAGCTTCAAGTCCTTTGGTGTCCACATCACTAACAAACTAACATGGTCCAAGCACACCAAGACAGTCGTGAAGAGGGCACGACAAAACCTATTCCCCCTCAGAAGACTGAAAATATTTGGCATAGGTGCTCAGAACCTCAAAAGGTTCTACAGCTGCTCCACCGAGAGCATCACTGCCTGGTATGTCAACTGCTCTGCCTTAGACCGCTAGGCACGACAGAGGGTAGTGTACATCACTGGGGCCAAGCTTCCTGCCATCCAGGACGTCTATACCAGGCGGTGTCAGAGGAAGGCCCTAAATATTTTCAAAGACTCCAGCCATCCTAGTCATAGACTGTTCTCTCTGCTACCGCACGGCAAGCGGTACAGGATAGCCAAGTCTAGGTCCAACTCCCGAAAATCTAATCAATTGGCTACCCAGACTATTTGCAAATTCCCCCCTCTCTCCCCTTCTTTTACACCACTGCTACTCTCTGTTGTTACCATCTATGCATAGTCACTTTAATAACTCTATCTACATATTACCTCAACTAACCGGTGCTCCCGCACATTGATTCTGTACCGGTAGTCTCCGTGTATATAGTCTCGCTATTTTTATTTTACTGCTACTCTTTAATTGCTAGTTCCTTTTATTTCTTATTCTTATCCATATTTTTTAAACGGCATTGTTGGTTAGGGGCTCGTAAGTAAGCATTTAATTGTAAGATCTGTTGTATTTGGTCATGTGACTAATACTATTTGATTAGATTTGACTAGTTGCCCAGTCCCTGCCCCTGAAAAACATCCAGAATGATGCTGCCACCACCGTGCTCCACCGTTGGGACTTGGCATTCAGGCCAAAGATATCAATATTGGTTTCATCAGACTAGAGAATTTTTGTTTCTCATGGCTTGAGAGTCTTTTAGGTGCCTTTTGGCAAACTCCAAGGGGGCTGTCATGTGTCTTTTGCTGAGGAGTAGATTCCGTCTGGCCGCTCTTCTATAAAGGCCTGATTGGTGGCGTGCTGCAGAGATGGCTGTCCTTCTGGAAAGTTCTCCCTTCTCCACAGAAGATCTCTGGGGCTTTTTCAGAGTGAGCATCGGGTTCCTGGTCACCTCCCTGACCAAGGTCCTTCTCCCCCGATTGCTCAGTTTGGCCGGGCAGCCAGCACTAGGAAGAGTGTTGGTGGTTCCAAACTTCTTCTATTTAGGAATGATGGAGGCTACTGTGTTCTTGAGAACCTTCAATGCTGCAGAAATGTTTTGGTACCCTTCCCCAAATCTGTGCAAATCCAAATCCTGTCTCTGAGCACTATGGTCAATTTCTTCAACCTCATGGTTTGGTTTGTGCTCTGACATGCACTGCCAACTGTGGGACGTTATATAGAGAGGTGTGTGCCTTTTCAAATCATGTCCAATCAAATGAATTTAACGCTGTTGGACTCCAATCAAGTTTTAGAAGCATCTCAACGATGATCAATGGAAACAGGATGCACCTGAGCTCAATTTGGAGTCTCATACTGTAGCAAAGTGTCTGAAAACTTATGCAAATAAGGCAACATTTGTAAAAACCTGTTTTGATTGACCTATATAACTAATTATTTGTCATTATGGGGTATTGTGTGTCAATTGTTGGGGGGGGGGAATTATTTGCTCCATTTTAGAATAAGGCTGTAACCTAACAAAATGTGGAAAAAGACAAGGGGTATGAATATTTCCAAATGCACTGTATGTGGTACATCTTCACAACTCTAAGAACAAAATCCAAACAGATCATCAAATTGGCTCATGTTTCAAAGCACTAAGCACATTTTCAATTGATTGAGTACAATAAACATATTAACAAAGTAATTTGTTTATTGCACAAATAACTATTTCAATTTGGATGCATATTCAATCTATCTATCTGCTTTTGAAAATGAAATATGAACTAAACTTTGATTTTATTTTCTTGTAATTTGTTAACAATACAATTACTGTAACTATCACATGATCAAACTGCTGAAAACGGATAACTACTGAACCAAAATTATGTAGTGCTTTCTTAACATACATAGTTTGATAACTGTTGAACACTGTAACGTTCTACATATATTTTTATCTCATATATGTATCAATTTGACATCGATTTAAGTTGGAAGGTTAAAACCAAATAATATATGGATGTGGTGTAAATACTGCAGTCTCATTTTCTGTCAGCCAGTGTGCTTCAATAGGACAAAGTAGAAAGACTTACTATGTGCTACCATTTGGAAATATAGTGTAGTGCACAATGCACTGCTGAAATACCTGAGTTGTATACAACACTACATTTATACCTGGGTTGTATATAACAACATATTCCACTCATTATCTGAATTTCATTCATACACTGTAAGCTAGCAGGCAATAATCAGTTGAGAAGTCATGTAAAAAAAGGTGATATTTTACAATGTTGCATAGGGCAGATTTTGCATGAATGACTCAGGGGTCAAAGATGTGTGAAACCCGAATGAATACATAATGAACATAAGATAGGGAGCATTAAAAGGGTTATAATTTTAGAGTTTTGTACTTAAGAGTTTTTAAAATATACCACTTACATCTGAAAACTGCTCCAAAGTCATTGAAAATAACTGTAACATTCAAGCGGATGAGTCTACTCAGCGTTCCATATCTACAGTAAAACGACACTCACTGAATCCTCAGGGTCACTCCAACATGCTAGAGGAATGCATTAATGTCTTGATGGTTTTTTCAATGGCTAATATCAATTCATTATTGCACTATCTATACAGTACAGAGAATGGAAAAAGATTCAACACTAGAACCATTTATTTTATCGCAGGGTACCACACATAAAAATGTAGCAGATAAGATCAAAGACATCAATATTTTGCCATATTGAGTAGGTTTATCTGTCTAGCTTTCAGTGGAAATGTAATCTTAATTGGACTCTATGTATTTATATAATGGAGTCGGGAGAAGATAACGGCATGAAAGACTGGGAAAAGTAACAATTCTCAGAATGATTTCCAACTTGTTAAATGATATCTTGTCTTACATCACTGTTAACCTGTCACTCTCACACAAACACAACAACAATTTACACGAGAGCAAAGTAAACATTGTTTTAAAAAATACGCCCATTAGGCATAAAAGTAGCGAGAAATTACTCCATTCCCGCCATCTGTCAGATCAGAAATCAGCCTGCATGTGTATACTGTATGTGCTGCTATTTAATCAGTCATGGAGGACAGGCCACCATACTGAAAAGTACTTGGGTGGAGAGAATGGCGAAAACAAACACTAATCCGCTATATCCATTGAACTGTTACTATTTAAACCAAAGGTTTGTTTTTTTATGGGTTCTTCCAACCATAACCTTGTTGTGTATTTGTTTATTTGGATCCACAAAAAAACACAAAACATTATCTGTTGCCTTGTTGACAGCTTTGCACACTCTTGGTATTCACTCAACCAGTTTCATGGGGTAGTCACCTGGGATGCATTTCAATTAACAGGTGTGCCTTCTTAAAAGTTCATTTGTGGAATTGCTTTCCTTCTTAATGCGTTTGAGCCAATCAGTTGTGTTGTGACAAGGTAGGGGGGTATACAGATGATAGCCTTATTTGGTAAAAGACCAAGTCCAAATTATGGCAAGAACAGCATAAATAAGCAAAGATAAACGACAGTCCATCATTACTTTAAGACATGACGGTCAGTCAATACGGAAAATTTCAAGAACATTGAACGTTTCTTCAAGCGCAGTCACAAAAAACATCAAGCGCTATGATGAAACTAGCTCTCATGAGGACCGCCACAGGAATGGAAGACCCAGAGTCACCTCTGCTGCAGAGGATAAATTCATTGGATTTACCAGCCTCAGAAATTGCATCCCAAATAAATGCTACACAGAGTTCAAGTAACAGACACGGTCTCAACATCAACTGTACAGAGGAGACCGTGTGAATCAAATCAAATCCATTTTAATTTGTCATATATGATGAATACAACCTTACAGTGAAATGCTTACTTAAAAGCCCTTAAAAAATATATAAAATTACAAAAGTAAGAGATGAGAATAACAAATAATTCAAGAGCAGCAGTAAATTACAGTAACGGGCTATATATACTGTATATATACAGGGGGCACCAGTGTCGAGGTAATTGAGGTAATATGTAAACTCAGCAAACAAATACACATCCTTTCACTGTCAACTGCGTCTATTTTCAGCAAATTACATGTGTAGATATTTGTATGAACATAACAAGATTCAACAACTGAGACATAAACTGAGCAAGTTCCACAGACATGTGACTAACAGAAATGGAGTAATGTATCAATGAATAAAGGGGGGTCGAAATCAAAAGTAACAGTCAGTATCTGGTGTGGCCACCAGCTGCATTAAGTACTGCAGTGCATCTCCTCCTCATGGACTGCACCAGATTTGTCAGTTCTTGCTGGGGGATGTTACCCCACTCTTCCACCAAGGCACCTGCAAGTTCCCGGACATTTCTGGGGGGAATGGCCCTAGCCCTCACGCTCTGATCCAACAGGTCCCAGACGTGCTCAATGGGATTGAGATCCGGGCTCTTTGCTAGCCATGGCAGAACACTGACATTCCTGTCTTGCAGGAAATCATGCACAGAACGAGCAGTATTGCTGGAGGCATTGTCATGCTGCAGGGTGATGTCAGGGTGAGTCTGTAGGAAGGGTACCACATGAGGGAGGAGAATGTCTTCCCTGTAACTCACAGTGTTGAGATTGCCTGCAATGACAACAAGCTCAGTCCGATGATGCTGTGACACACCGCCCCAGATCATGATGGACCCTCCACCTCCAAATCGATCCCGCTCCAGAGTACGGGCCTCGGTGTAACACTCATTCCTTCGACGATAAACGCGAATCCGACCATCACCCCTGGTGAGACAAACCCGTGACTCGTCAGTGAAGAGCACATTTTGCCAGTCCTGTCTGGTCCAGCGACGGTGGGTTTGTGCCCGAAAAGCAATGTTTTTGCCGGGGATGTCTGTTGAGGACCTGCCTTACAACAGGCCTACAAGACCTCAGCTTGGGGGTAGAAGCTATTTAGGACCTATACTTGGAGCTCCAGTACCGCTTGCCGTGAGGTGGCAGATCCATCGATGATAATAGGGGCGTGCTCGGTCATCTTTCCTTTATTCCACAATCATCTCCTTTGTCTTGATAATGTTGAGGGAGACGTTGTTGTCCTTGCACCAAACAGTCAGGTCTCTGACCTCCTCCCTATAGAATGTCTCATCGTTTTTGGTGATCAGGCCTACCACTGTTGTATCATCAGCAAACTTAATGATGGTGTTGGAGTCGTGCCTGGCCATGCAGTCATGAGTGAACAGGGAGTTCAGGAAGGGACTGCGTAAGCACCCTTGACTGGCCCCTGTGTTGAGGATCAGCGTGGCGGATGTGTTGTTACCTACCCTTACCACCTGGGGGCGGCCCGTCAGGAAGTCCAGGATCCAGGTGCAAAGGGAGGTGTTTAGTCCCAGAGCTTGGTGATGACCTTTGAGGGTACTATGGGGTTGAACTCTAAGCTGTAGTCAATGAAAAGCATTCTCACATAGGTGTTCCTTTTGTCCAGGTTTGAGAAGGCAGTGTGGAGTGCAATGGAGATTGCATCATCTGTGGATCTGTTGGGGCGGTATGCAAATTGGAGTGGGTCTAGGGTTCCTGGGATAATGGTGTTGATGTGAGCCATGACCAGCCTTTCAAAGCATTTCATGTCTACAGACATGAGTGCTACAGGTCGGTAGTCAATTAGGCAGGTTACCTTAGTGTTCTTGGGCACAGGCACAATGGTGGTCTGCTTAAAACATGTTGGTATTGCAGACTCGGACAGGGAGAGGTTGAAAATGTCAGTGAAGACACTTGCCAGTTGGTCAGCACATGCTCAGAGTCCTGATAATCCTTCTGGCCCTGTGGCCATGTGAATGTTGACCTGTTTAAAGGTCTTACATTGGCTGCGGAGAGCATGATCACAAAGTCGTCCGGAACAGCTGATGCTCTCATGCGTATTTCAGTGTTACTTGCCTCAAAGCGAGCTTAGAAGTCATATAGCTCGTCTGGTAGGCCCGTGTCACTGGGGCAGCTCTCAGCTGTGCTTCTCTTTGTAGTCTGTAATGGTTTGCAGGCACTGCCACATCCGCCGAGCGTCGGAGCCGGTGTAGTACAATTCGATCTTATTCCTATATTGATGCTTTGCCTATTTGATGGTTTGTCAGAGGGCATAGTGGTATTTCTTGTAAGCTTCCCAGTTTAGAGTCCCGCTCCTTGAATGCGGCAGCTCTCTCCTTTAGCTCAGTGCGAATGTAACCTGTAATCCATGGCTTCTGGTTGGGGTATGCACATGCAGTCACTGTGGGGACAACGTCCTCAATGTACTTATTGATAATGCCAGTGACTGATATGGTGTACTCCTGGAACCTGTATCCTGGAACATATTCCAGTCTGTGCAAGCAAAACAGTCCTGAGGTTTAGCATCTGCTTTATCTGACAACTTTTTTTATAGACCGTGTCACTCGTGCTTCCTGCTTTCATTTTTACTTGTAAGCAGGAATCAGGAGGATAGAATTATGGGCAGATTAGCCAAATGGAGGGCGAGGGAGAGCTTTGTGCGCGTCTCTCTGTGTGGAGTAAAGGTGGTCTGGAGTGATTTTTCCCTCTGGTTGCACATTTAACATGCTGATAGAAATGAGTAAAAACAGATTTATGTTTCCTTGCATTAAAGTCCCCGCCCACTAGGAATGCCGCCTCTGGATGAGCATTTTCCTGTTTGCTTATGGCGGTATACAGCCCATTGAGAGAAGTTTTAGTGCCAGCATCGGTCTGTGGTGGTATGTAGACAGCTACGAAGAATACAGATGAAAACTCTCTAGGTAGATAGGTTGGTCTACAGCTTATCATGAGATACTCTACCTTAGGCGAGCAAAAGCTTGAGACTTCCTTAGATATCTTCCACCAGCTCTTGTTTATAGAAATGCATAGGCCCCCGCCCTGTGTCTTACGAGAGGCTGATGTTCTACCCTGCCTATAGAGTGTTTAACCCACCAGCTGTATATTCTTGATGTCGTCGTTCAGCCACAACTCGTTGAAACATAAGATATTACAGTTTTTATGTCCTGTTGGTAGGATAAACGTGCTTTCAGTTTGTCCCATTTATTTGACATTAGCATTAGCTAGCAGGAAGGAGGTCAAGGGTAGATTAGCCACTTGTCGCCTGTGAAATCTCTGTTTCCTCCAGTGAATAACGGGGATCTGTGCCTGGTCGGGTGTCTGTATTATATCCCTCCCGTCCGACTCATTGAAGAAGAACTCTTCATCCAGTTTGAGGTGAGCAATCGCAGTTCTGATGTCCAGAAGCTATTTTCGGTCATACGAGACGGTAGCAGCAACATTATGTACAAGACAAATAACTAACAACGCAAAAAACAAAATAAAATAGCATGGCTGGTTAATTAAAAGCCGATAAGACGGCAGCCTTCCCCTCCGGCGCCATCACTCCAGCCTTCATGGTTGAAATGCTGCAAAGAAACCACTACTAAAGGACACCAATAAGAAGAAGAGACTTGTTTGAGCCAAGAAACATGAGCAATGGACATTAGACCAGTGGAAATTTGTCCTTTGGTCTGGAGTCCAAATTTTAGATTTTTGGTTCCAACCACCATGTCTTTGTGAGGTGTGGTGAATTTCCAATATAAAATATATTTTGATTTGTTTAACACTTTTATGCTTACTACTACATAATTCCATATGTGTTAATTTATAGTTTTGATGTCTTCACTATTATTCTACAATGTAGAAAATAGTAAAAATAAAGAAAAACTGTTAAATGAATCAATGTTCTAAAACTTTTGACCGGTACTGTGTGAATGAGGGTGGGAGAGAATGGGTGTGTGTTGGGTGAGGATGAATGAGAATGGATGTGTAAGTTGATGGATGGATGGGTGTAATGTGTCTGAGAGGTCGGGAGGGTGGAAAAAGATGGGAGGTTGATGCAAGCTTAGCTTGGGTGGGCAAGTGTGGGCTAGGATGGGAAGTTGAGAAAAGATTGGCTTGGGTATGGTAAAGGGTGGTCAAAACAGGGAGGGGAAGTGGAAAGGGATGGGTTTGGCTTTGGGAGAGAGAGAAGGAAGGATTTAACAATACTACAATATAATTGTATTTATTTTTGTGACTTGCAAACCTGCTGTAAAAAGAATGAGTTCTGGACAGATTTAGAGAGGATGTTGAGTAATTATTATTCATTTTTGTCATTATAGCTAAGATTCAATGGTGGTTATTGGTGAGAGTGAAGACGGGCTCTATCTGAGTGATTGGGATGGGGTGACTGGGAGGGTATCAGACACTTCTCTGAAGTGTGTGTGGGGCCTCCACTCATCTCACTTCAGTCGCTCGGTTGATACACTCTGTAGCTCAGCCAGCATGCTAACATGTTTTATGCAATGCCTTCAGAAAGTATTCATACCCCTTGATTTTTTTCTCATTTTGTTGTGTTGCAGCCTGAATATTAAAATGATTAAATTGAGATTTTGTTTGTCACTGGCCTACACACATTGCCCCATAAGGTCAAAGTGGAATTATGTTTAGACATTTTTACAAATGAATGAAAAATGAAAAGTCTTCAATCCCTTTGTTTATAAGGGCACAGGGCGAGACCCAGATGCAGACATGGGAGGCAGATGGTTCAAGTCTCTGATATTTATTATAATCCAAAGGGGCAGGCAAGAGAATGGTCATGGGCAGGCAAAAGATCATAAACAAGGTCAGAATCCAGAAGGTACAGAGTGGCAGGCAGGCTCCAGGTCAGGGCAGGTAGTATGGTCAAGCAGGCGGGTTCAGAGTCAAGGCAGGCAAGGGTCAAAACCGGTAGGGCTAGCAAAAGAGAGATAAGAAAAACTAGGCACACAGAAAACACGCTGGTTGACTTGACAAGACAAACTGGCAACAGACAAACAGAGAACACCGGAATAAATACCCACGGACTAATGGGGAAAACGGGTGGGTGGAGACAATCACAAAGACAGGTGAAACAGATCAGGGTGTGTGACATTGTTATGACAAGCCTAAATAAGTAATTTGCTTAACAAGTCACATAATACGTTGCATGGTCTCTGTGTACAATAATAGTGTATAACATGATTTTTGAAAGACTACCTCATCTCTGTACCCCCTTAATTTGCTGTAAGGTCCCTCAGTCGAGCAGTGAATTACAAACACAGATTCAACCACAAAGACCAGGGAGATTTTCCAATGCCTCGCAGAGAAGGGCACCTATTGATAGATGGGTAAAAATGTGAAAAGCAGACATTGAATATCCCTGGTGAAGTTATTAATTACACTTTGGGTGGTTTATCAATAGTCACTACAAAGATGCATGCGTCCCTCCTAACTCAGTTGCCAGAGAGGACGAAAACTGCTCAGCGATTTCAAAATAAGGCCAGTGGTGACTTTAAAATATCACAAAAACTATCAAGCGTTGCACACATATTATCCAAATACTGACTGTCTTGGTGGCCTATAGCAGCACCCCAAAAGAAGAGGCTTGTATGAGGCAGATGAACTTGCAACCACAACACTTCAACAACACTTGACCCTCTCTAAGCTTTACAGGAATATGTCTCTGATCATATACCACAACACCTCCCCCATAGGCATTTATGTCAATATCTTTGTATTGCTACTTCTGTATCATCAAAGGTACTAAGTTTAAGAGATGGACAGTATATGAATGTTATCCGATGTTAGTTAGAAACAATGTACTGTTAGCAGTAATTAGTTCATATATCTGTGGGTTTAGCAGTCTGAGTGCTAGAGGCGTCTTTACAGACCCCGATTCGAATCCAGGTTGTATCACAACTGGCCGTGATTGGGAGCCATAGGGTGGCACACAATTAGCCCAGCGTTGTCCGGGTTAGGGTTTGGCCGGGATAGGCCGTCAGTGTAAATAAGAATTTGTTCTTAATTAACTGACTTGCCTAGTTAACCAGTTATAAAGGTTAAATAAAAAAAAAAAAATAATAATAATACACATGTCAAACACATTAACCATTTCTGTGTTTATGCATTACACATAGTCCAGTTGAAATGTCTTCGTCATATTGACACTGCTGCTGCAAAACCAATTTTACCCTTGGGGACAGTAACGTTTAGTCTATAATACAGTAACATGCAGTTGTCCTAGCTACCTCAAGGTTCCCTCTTAACATTCTCATATATCTAAAGAAGCTGTGAAAGAGGTGATTTCTCATTGTCATGGTGGTAGTGGTGAAGTGAACTCTATAAATTCCCCCGTGTTATAGTGAATTGTCTCCAAGCTCCACTCCGCACCGAGCCCCGCTGAGTGCCAACCTGCTGTATTCTCTAATTGAAAAGACTCTATGCACTCCCACTCTGTGGAATCATTTGGGCAATGACATGGGAATTGACTGGAGGAATATGTGTCCCAGGAATCGTTTCCAAACAGAAGCAATTTCATGCTGCTTTAACTGAGGAAATCATTTTAATTCAAGAACACAAAGCCGCTCCCAAACTGCCTCTCTCTCTAAACAATGCCATTATGAGAAGAAATTACATCTCACATAATATAAAATATTGACATGCAATGTGCTGTGATTCCTTGAGGTAAACATTGTTGTGGTGTAACAATAAGATGCAGAAACATCCTCTGTACTGAGGTGGTTGATCACGTGGTGTTGTTTATCACATGTGCCTGGGCACATGGCAGAGTAGCTATTATGGTGTCCCTGTTATATTTAAATCGTCACATTCCTAACATTCCCCAAACAACCTTTCAGTTGTATCTGCCATTCAAGAGGATTGGGGGTCAATTCCATTTCAATTTAGGAAGTGATTTTTCTTTTTCAAAACAACTGTCAGAATATGAAATAAAGACCAAGAAGTTTGTGCAAATGTTACAATTTTGTGCAAGGACCATGTATTGTGAAAACAACAATGCCCTTGTAATGTACAGGAATTGTGTTATGGAACACTATGGTATGCCCAGTAGTCTTACTGCAAAGATAACAGGGTCAGTCAGGGTAATGCAGGTCCAGGTGCAGCTCTTTGCCTCTGGCTCTCAGGTTTGCAGTGGGGAAGAGGACTGCAATGTTATGTGTGTGTGTGTGTGTGTGTGTGTGTGTGTGTGTGTGTGTGTGTGTGTGTGTGTGTGTGTGTGTGTGTGTGTGTGTGTGTGTGTGTGTGTGAGAAACAAACTCATTATGTTTTTTTTTCTTCAAAGAACCATTGATGGGAAACTGTAAGAACTTTTGCGGCGTATGTGGGCAACATTTTCTGTATTTCCAGGGTTAACTGAAAGGTTGCTTAACTTACTGCTCAAACATTTGTGATTGTACTTACCACAGGGCCTTCAGAAAGTATTCACACCCCTTGACTTTTTTCACATTTTATTGTGTTACAGCCTGATTTTAAAATGTATTAAATTGAGATTGTGTGTCACTGGCCTACACACAATACTCCATAATGTCAAAGTGGAATTATGTTTTTAGATATTTGAACAAATTAATAAACAATTCAAATCTGAAATGTCTTGAGTCAATAAGTATTCAACCCCTTTGTTATGGCAAGCTTAAATAAATTCAGGAGGAAAATTGGGGTCTTAACAAGTCACATGGCGAGTTACATAGACTCACTCTGAATGCAATATTAATATTTCACATGATTTTTGAATGACTACATAATTTCTGTTCCCAACACAAACAATTATCTGTAAGGTGTTTCAGTTGAGCAGTGATTTTGAAACACAGATTCAACCACAAAGACCAGGGAGGTTTTCCAATGCCTCGCAGAGAAGGGCACCTATTGGTAGAATATTAATTTTAAAAAAATAATTTAAGCAGACATATCTGTTTGAGCATGGTGCAGTTTGGATGGTTTATCAATACAACCAGTCACAACAAAGATACAGGCGTCCATCCTAATTCAGTTGCGGGAGAGGAAGGAAATGGCTCAGGTATTTCACCATAAGGCCACTGGTGACTTTAAAACAGTTTAATGGCTGTTATAGGATAAAACGGAGATGGATCAACATTGTAGTTACTCCACAATACTAATATTAATGACAGAGTGAAAAGAAGGAAGCTTGTACAGAATACAAATATTGCAAAACATGCATCATGTTTGCAATAAGGCTCAAGTAAAACTGCAGAAAATGTGCAAAAAAAATAACTCTATGTCCTGAATACAAACCAACTTAACAGAGTTTTAAAAAAAGTACAAATGTTGTACAATCCAGGTGTGCAAAGCTCTTAGAGACTTACCCAGAAAGACTCACAGATGTAATCACTGGTAAAGGTGATTCTAACATGTATTGACTCGGGATGTTAATACTTATGTAAATTAGATAGTTCTGTATTTCATTATCAATAAATGTTGTAACATTTCTAAAAGCATGTTTCACGTGGTCAATATGGGATATTGAGTGTAGATGAATATATTTAATTCATTTGGAATTCTGTCTGTAACACAAATGTAGAATAAGTCAAGGGGTATGAATACTTGGACGGAGGGTATAGGTTTTCTATGCAGATATGACTTGAAATTGGAAAATCTGTTCGATATTATAATGTGTCCAACACAGGCTAAAGTGGCTCCGTGGATGGTACTTTGTGAGTGTTGAACTCGGAGTGTTGAACATGGGTTTGTAGAGCACTGTCATTACCGTGATGAGCTCTCCCCACTCTCCTTCCTAATGTCGGCCATGACAAATCACCTCATTCAGCTACCATCCACCATCTCAGTCTTCAGCCAACACACACACACATTTCTGCTGATAGGATCTTGAAGTCTAAATTAAATGACCAGAAGTCATGATATCTATCAGCATGATTGGCATTTCAGTCATTTGAGTAAAAGTAGTTTCATGTTGTAATAAATGTTTGTCAGTTCTTAATAAAAATACAAATTGAAAATAAAATGTTATCTATGAGCAATTTCTGACTGCTTTGGTCATATTAAATTGATTGATGACATCTTGACATTTAGATGCAAAATCCATTGAAATCAAGTCAATATATTTTACAGATTTATTTTTGATGGAAGATTTTATCCAATATTTTAATAAGTTAAGTAAATTGCATGCAATATCCAATACATTATATTTAATATGTCTGCCGAGATAAACAAATTAAACTATATCAAAGATTTTAAGGTGAAAGATTAATCCAATGTATTACTGATTTGTTTTCAACTGACTTTTCATTATTGAGGTTGATACATTTAATTTTGAGTTGTTGTATGATTTATTTGATAAGATATAGCAGATGTTGTCAATGTAATTAACATATATAGGGCCATTCATATGTGCTATGTTTAGATCCCAATGCTTAAGGTGATATATAAAATTGACTGCCTTTTTGGAACTAGTGTGCTATTCAGAACCAGACTTTCAGCTGCAAATATCTGGACTCTGGACTACCCCTGACATTTACAGCAGGTATGTGCCTGGACTATAGACATGCACAATGACATACAAGCACATTGTATATGTGACTGTCTGTTTTAGCGAACAGACTTTCTTTCCACGTTGCCAAACATTTTTACATTACACGTTTCCCATTTGTTTTCCACCAGTCTGCTTGATGTTGAGCTAGTAATCAATTTGCACTAAAGAAATAGTCTGATTAGAAACAATCTCATTTGGATTCTGATGGCTTGCTTGAAGGTGGTGGGATGAGTGACACCCATACAGATTGTGTGTGGGATTTGTAGGGGTTGTGTTGGGGAGGTCCATGGCACTCCGGGTGGCTTGTTACAGGTGGTGACATTGAGCGGAAATCGTTTGCCTCCAGAAATCCCCAGGTTAAGCGTTCAGACCCCTTTCTAATTAACAGTAAACAGCACACCTTACGGTAATATTTGGTTTCACTCTTTCTCAGGCGGAATATAGGATGTTTCAGGCTGTGGACTGAATCCTAACTTGTGTAATGTTTATAGAACTCCGTAATCATTTGCCCAAATCTCATGTTGACATCAATGGATCATTTATGCAAAGATTTGATATTTTATCTCAAGGTAGGACAGTCTACAGTATGACTAAAAAAAAGCTTCATCCTGCTATGAAATATACACACATTGGTATCTACCTTTATCTGTCATGATGAAATATCACACAGAGACCATCACTTTTGGTTTGTTGGACACTTGCAAATACGAATGCCCACAAGTGTAAGGTGTGCTGTGTGATAAATCCATACATTATATATATATATATTCTCCTTGCACACCAAAAGGCGGATCATCATATTTCCGTGAAACTACCCAATAACTCATTCAGTCTTTATGGTTATGTTTTTTTTAATATTCAGAGCTCTGTATACTGTATAGTGGAAGATCTGTATTCATATACAGTACGGTAATGCATTGCATGTTATATTTATTGCTCCATTGAGAGAATAATTCCCCCTCTCCCTCTCTCCTTCTCTTCCCAGTGTATCCAGTGTGGAAAGTATTACTACTGATATTCCCTTTCCCCTCTCAAAGCCTTTCCACTTATCAAAAAAATAAAGTTAAGAGTTAATGGAATGGGATGGTAAAGAGCTAATAGAAATTGTGTGGCACACTGTGCTGATACCTCGGCTATCAAAAGTGTGTGCCAAGGACAAACATTGAAAAAATGAAATGGAAAAATGCCTCATCTGTGTTGTTTTTCTTTCTTTTGTCTATTTGTCCTCTGCTCTTGAACAAATATATACTTCACAGAAGATGGGAAAATGGTCATGTTCACCACAACAAAAACATGTTTAAGTGTGTGTGCTGTCTCCCATGTTTCATGATATGTACTTCTGTCCTGTAGAGACATATCCTGTTCAATCATTGGCTGTTGGTCCCTGTTATGATAAGTTCTAAATGCGTCAAGAAATACTCAGTGCTCTCACCTTAAATAACCTGGCAGGTTCGTTGATGCAGATTTTGTTAACGAGTCACAGCAAGGACTTCAACCAAATACAGCACATCTGTTATCTCTATGCCGTAGCAGAGCCTAAGCCTGTCACAGTCTACTCTCCACTGAATATCTCAAAATATCCCTGGAACATCTTAGAAGCCCACATTAATCAAGGGGCTCAGAAATACTGTACCTAGATGTTTGATACATCCCTCTCCAATAGAGCTTGCTCCTCGGTCGGTTCCAGTCCTGGAGACTGTTAATGTTTTAAGCCTCTCCATCATAAATATCCGTGGCACTCCTTGCTTTATGAGCTGGGCTTGTCTCTAAACTTTTCAATTAGGCACTAATTAAGGCGCCTCTGAAGAGGCCCCCAAATCCAAGCGTGGCCAGAAAGTGGGTCAAAAAAACTTCATAGCCTGGCCACAGTCCATGAGCAGCTCTGCCTAATGAATCTAAATGTCCACAGCACAAGTATGGGTAAAAAAGTGATACAGCAGATGTACAACAGTACGGTGAAATGCTTACGTGCAAGCTGTTGCTCAACAATGTAGAATAAAAGTAATAACACAGTTAATTAAGAAAAACACAAGAGAAATAACCTGAGAGGGATACCTGGTGTGATTGAGGTAGATGTGTACATGTTAACAGGGTGAGAAGGGGCTAGCTACAGAATAAACACCAATAATAATAATAATAATCAGATAGTCAATATAGCAGCAGCATAATGGTAGAAGTAATGGTAATTGAATTCACCGATAAATTGGTCCACATGGAAAACTAAAGGCATATAAACCGTAAATTATTTGGTAATAGGAAAAACAGTACATTTATTTCCATTTCAGAATTAAAAATCAATTTTGCACTGACCAATGTAGTTATTTTCAAGAAATTTGAATTTGAAATCTTTTGACCATCAGAGCAATCTTGAGGGAATCCTATTTGAGTCAGAAAATTATATTCATATTTTAAAAAAGCTATACCTAACTTTCCAGAGAGTCTATCTAATCTAATTAGAAAGAAGCTACTTGAACCACGATTTAAAAATAACTCATATTGACACAGGATGGAGGGAATATTGGAACTTAACAGTTTACAGTTTACAAAAATGTACGCTTAATCCAGTATAAACTAATGTTTCGAATTTATTTAGAATTACACAAGAGACAAAATTCACAAATTCTACAGCAGAACGGCAGAGTCATGTCTTAAATATAAAACTAACAAAACTTAACTAACAAAACTAACAATGCCTTCTGTGAATGCTATAAAATGTAAAGTTACAAAAATGTGGCTATCAGAAGTACACTACAAGGCCAAAAGTATATGGACACCCAACTCAAATGAGTTGTTTCGGCTATTTCAGCCACACCCGTTTCTGACAGGTGTATAAAACCGAGCACACAGCCATGCAATGTCCATAGCCAAAAAATGGCAGTAGAATGGCCCGTACTGAAGAGCTCAGCGACTTTCAACTTGGCACCGTCATAGGATGCCACCTTTCCAACAAGTCAGTTCGTAAAAGTTTTGCCCTGCAAGAGCTGCCCCGGTAAACTGTAAGTGATGTTATCATGAAGTGGAAACCTTTAGGAGCAATAATGGATCAGCTGCAAAGTGGTAGCACATAACAATCATTTGTCATCAGTTGCAACACTCACTACCGAGTTCTAAACTGCCTCCGGAAGCAACGTCAGCACAATAACTGTTCGTTGGGAGCTAGCTCCATCAAATGGGTTTCCATGGCCGAGCAGCCGCACACAAGCTTAAGATCATCATGCGCAATGCCAAGAGTTGGCTGGTGTGGTGTAAAGCTTGCAGCCATTGGACTCTGGAGCAGTGGAAATGGGTTCTCTGGAGTGATAAATCACGCTTCACCATCTGGCAGTCTGGGCATCTGGGTTCTGTGGATGCCAGGAGAACCAAACCTGCCCCAATGCCTAGTGCCAACTGTAAAGGAGGAATAATAGTCTGGGGATGTTTTTCATAGTTCATTCTCCTTCGTTCCAGTGAAGGGAAATCAGAACGCTACAGCATACAAAGATATTCCAGACGATTCTGTGCTTCCAACTTTGTGGGAACAGTTTGGGGAAGGCCCTTTCCTGTTTCAGTATGACAATGCCCCCATGCACAAAGCGAGGTCCAAACAGAAAGGTTTGGTTTGTATAGATCGGTGTGGAAGAACTTGACTGTCCTGCATAGAGTGTTGACCTTAACCCCATCGAACACCTTTGGGATGAATTGGAACTTTGACTGCGAGCCAGGCTTAATCGCCCGACATCAGTGCCCGACCTCACTAATGCTCTAGTTTCTGAATGGAAGCAAGTCCCCGCATCAATGTTCCAACATCTAGTGGAAAGTCTTCCCAGAAGAGTGGAGGCTGTTATATCAGCAAAGGCGGACCAACTCCATATTAATGTCCATGATTTTGGAATGAGATGTTCGACAAGCAGGTGTCCACATACTTTTGTATTACAATGTAAATTTACTTTAAATCCATCTTTCTGCATATTTCATTGAGATACGCAATTGTTTGGACAATACTTTTCTCGTTAATCATCTTGAAAAAAAGTATACTTTAAACTGGAAATCATCAAGCCTCCATCATTAATACAATGGAAAGGCCAAATTATTTATTATCTAAATGTTGAAAGTCTGTGTGCGACGCAGAGAAACAGAATGGTGCAGTTTGAGGCTATGTGGCAGAGAGTGATGCAGGCGCTGGAGATGTGTAAGCAGGTGGGACTGGACCCGGGTGAGGTGGATGTTTTGGTGCTTCTGTATGTTATGTTTTATGTCGTTATTTAATTATTTAATTAACGGTATAGTACTATAGTCAATATAGCAGAAGCGTATGTGGTGGCTTGTAGTCTCTGTATCATCCCCTTTAGGATTTATTACAACTTGTCCGTGAAGTTTTCAGTTGCCCCTTTACTTTTCTATTATTTGTTTAATGGTGTTGAGAATTCTATAGGAAAGAGTGAAATGGATGATATTATGAATAACAGTGTCTGGATTTGTGATTTGAGTTTGATTATCCAACACCACACATTGTTATCAATTCAACACTCCCTTTAAGTGTGCACGCTCTCTTGTGACTTTCTGTGATGTGTTGTCACATTAAAGGTAGTCTGAGAGCAATAGAGTGTGCCGGCATCTATTGTTGACGTTCAGTGACCAAATAAAAAAGCCATTGTTCCTCTATTCATTCTGTGTGGTCAAACATAGAGGGAGCTTTGCAGTATAGGGACCATGCCCCCTAGAGAGTGCTGCCCTGATTCCTGGGTAATATTGCAATCTGGGAGTATCATACTGGCTGACAGGGTAAGCATCTTACCTTGGTTTTGACACCAATATGCACGGCCTGGGATAACCGTGTCTTAAGTGAAATGTCAAGATGTTATCGAAATATATATTAGAGAGCCGTTGGCCAGGCACTGGCCTCCTTTCTCTCTGGGTGGAATGTATATATCATATTGTGATACGTGTTCTGACCCTCATAAATCATTCCCCATGCAGCCAGATTCTTTCTGGAGTCTGTTTGTCAGTGAGCGACACACACACACACACACACACACACACACACACACACACACACACACACACACACACACACACACACACACACACACACACACACACACACACACACACACACACACACACACACACACACACACACACACACACACACACACACATACACATCCTGTGCCCAGCAATGAATAAATAATCTAAGACAGGAAGGAACACAAGTTGAAGCTAGCAGTGTAGCTTGTTTTTTACCCTGTGAAATGT
The DNA here is from genome assembly GCF_023373465.1 of Oncorhynchus keta. NCBI lineage: Eukaryota > Metazoa > Chordata > Actinopteri > Salmoniformes > Salmonidae > Oncorhynchus > Oncorhynchus keta. The sequence goes on from NC_068421.1 coordinate 73,309,740, forward strand.
ATACTCTCTGTTACTAGTGAGGATAGTGAAATATTGAACACAGGCAAATGAAAACTGAAATACTATTCAGCTGACATTTTTTATATCATTTTGTATTAGCAATTCCCACTATAGGTATTGTACATTGATTAATTCAACTAGCAACTGCATACACCTTCCACATGGTTTTTTGTTTGGCCTGGTATGGTTCTCAATCAGAGGCAGGTGTCGTTCGTTTTCTCTGATTGAGAATCATACTTAGGTAGCCTTTTCCCACCTGTGTGGGGTGGGTGATTATTTTCTGTTCTGTGTTTTGCTTCACCGTTCAGGACTGTTCATTTTGTTGTTTTATTGTTTTTCTTCAGTGTTCAGTATTTTTATTAAAACAATATGGACACTTACCACTCTGCGCATTGGTTCTCCTCTTCTTCCACCCACGACGAGCATTACAGAATCACCCACCAGCCAAGGACCAAGCAGCGTGATATCAGGCTGCAGCAGAAATCTCTGGACTCATGGACATGGGAGGAGATTCTGGACGGAGGAGGACCCTGGGCACAAGCTGGGGAATATCGCCGCCCCAAGGCAGAGCTGGAGGCAGCGAAAGCTGAGCGGCGGTGGTATGAGGAGTTAGCACGGCAGCGCGGCTGGGACGAGAGGCAGGCCCAAAAATGTCTTGGAGGGGGCACATGGGGAGTGTGGCTAAGTCAGGTAGGAGACCTGAGCCAACTCCCCGAGCTTACCGTGGAGAGAGGTGGACTGGGCAGGCACCGTGTTATGCCGTGAGAGGCATGGTGTCCCTGGTGCGCAGGCATAGCCCGGTGCGTTACATCGTAGCGCCTCGTATCGGCCGGACTAGAGTGGGCATCGAGCCAGGTGCCATGAAGCCGGCTCAGCGCATCTGGTCTCCAGTGCGTCTCCTCGGGCCGGGGTACATGGCACCAGCCCTAAGCACGGTGTCCCCGGTTCGCCAGCACAGCCCAATGCGGTCATGCTCCACCTCGCCACACTGGCCTGGCGACGGGGAGTATCCAGCCAGGTAGGGTTGTGCAGGCTCGGTGCTCGAGACTTCCAGTGCGCCTCCACGGTCCGGTCTATCCGGTGTACCAGGCATCATGCACCAGGCGTCTCCTTCCTCCAGCTGCTCCCGCCTGTCCAGCACTGCCAAAGTCTCCCTCCTGTCCAGCGCTGCCAGAGTCTCCCTCCTGTCCAGCGCTGCCAGAGTCTCCCTCCTGTCCAGCGCTGCCAGAGTCTCCCTCCTGTCCAGCGCTGCCAGAGTCTCCCTCCTGTCCAGCGCTGCCAGAGTCTCCCTCCTGTCCAGCGCTGCCAGAGTCTCCCTCCTGTCCAGCGCTGCCAGAGTCTCCCTCCTGTCCAGCGCTGCCAGAGTCTCCCTCCTGTCCAGCGCTGCCAGAGTCTCCGTTGTCAGTCAGGAGCTGCCGGAGCCGCCCGTTAGTCAGGAGCTGCCGGAGCCGTCCGTCAGTCAGGAGCTGCTGGAGCCGTCCGTCAGTCAGGAGCTGCCAGAGCCGTCCGTCAGTCAGGTGCTGCCGCAATCGCCCTTCCCTCCGGCGCTGTCGGAGTCTCCCGCCTGTCTGGTGCTACCGGAATCTCCAGTCCATTTGGGGCCCGCTGCAGGGGTCCCCAGTCCGAGGTCAGCGGTGAGGGTCGCCGCTCCCAAGGCGCCACTTAAGTGGGACGAGAATATGATGGAGTGGGGTCTACGACTAGCGCCAGAGCCTCCACAGCGGACAGACACCCATCCAGACCCTCCACTATAGGTTCAGGTTTTGCGGCCGTAGTCCGCACCTTTGGGGGGGTACTGTCACGTTCTGACCTTAGATCTTTTGTTAGGTCTTTTTTTTATTATGGTCAGGGCGTGAGTTGGGTGGGTAGTCTATGTTCTTTTTCTATGTTGTGGTTTTGTGTTTGGCCTGGTATGGTATGGTTCTCAATCAGAGGCAGATTGTTTTCTGTTTTGTGTCTTCACCAGACAGGACGGTTTCGTTTCGTGTCATTCTCTTTGTTATTTTTGTTTTAGTGTTCTGAGTTTAATAAATATCATCATAAACATGTACCACGCTGCGCATTGGTCCTCCGATCCTTCATCCTCCTCAGACGAGGACAACGAGCGTTACAGGTATCTTATGGTTGATTAATCTATATTAAAACACATAGGTAGATAGGTTATTGTAGTTAAAGGATATATTGAAGTCCTTGGAAAGGCATTCATAAACATGCTAAGCTTCCTCAGTTAATGTTATGATAGAAAAACTGAAGCCCATTTTAATTCGATTTTAGAAATGTTTCACAGTTAAAAGCTTTATTGCAATGGCTTATGTTGAGGTAAAGGGAGAGAGAAAAATACCCCTGGCTACACCTTCTGAACCAGATTAATTACCATTGCTGGGAAAAAGACAATGGATCTAGACTGGAACCCTGGCTGTGATCCCCAGGTGGTGCTTTACCCTGAAATTCCATCTTCAGAGGGGGGATGGAAACCTACAGAGCACAGTCCCCTACAGGCGTTGGCCACATTAGTGTGCAATGACTAAAAGGAAAGTGCATTCCGATAGTGGGAAGTGGGGAGGTGATGGGAACCAGGGATTGAACAGTGGCAGTGTAAGCTTGCGAAGTGGAAAGGCATCAGCGTGGTGACTTGTTTTTAAACTTCACAAATACATGCTGTGACTCCATACCTGCTTCGAAAAACTACACCGTGAGATAATGTTTTTTTTTGCCTGCCTCCCCAGCCAACAAGTAATAGACCTGTGGTGTGTTCAGATAAAATAGTGAAATATCATTCAATTACACCATCATTCAAGAAAATTACAAATGTTGTACTAAAGGATCATTTGTTTAACTGCAATTGTAAACAATAACCTATGAGACATGCTTAAGCCACATACCATGTTCAATGTGAGCTGGAATGTACTGGGAGCTGCATGGTCCTCTGGGCTGCACTGTTCCCAGCTGGGCAAGGCCAGGTCAGAACGCTGAGCAGGAGATTGGATCTAAATTGCTCCAATCTCAGCGTCAGATAGCAGGGAGAACAGAGTACACCCCCATCGACACGCTGCATGCTTCAGCATGGCCCACTGTGCTCCAACACAATCACTCCGCCAGTAATGAGAGGGCTATGAGGTCCAGTGTTCATAATTTAGTATTTTAAACGTTGTGCCCTACAGCTCCACATCTACAAAAGAGGGGGCCTGGTCTAAGCAAAGGGAATGTGCTGTGTAAGAGGGTGATATGGGGTAGCCCACACTCTCCTGCTCTGCTGATAGCAGCCCCCCTAACATGGAGCGTGTGTTTACGTAGCTCCGCAGTGGGACATGTTTGCTGTGCTGGTGTCACGGACTCGGGAGATAACCTCGCTCCAACAAGAGGTTTAATTGGTTGGCCCCTGTGTTGTAGGGATCAGGGAGGAGAAGGGGGGGTACCACACTGCTTCTTCTTGGGCTAACACTATCTCAAAGCACAACACTAACACTGATGCAACCCACAGCTAAATAGAACAATTATTGGAATCCTTGCTGGACAGAAACAAATGCATATTACAAATGCCTAATCAGCTAAATTAATTGGGAAATTGGGAAATTAATACTCATAAGTTTTAAATAAAACAGAGAGGAAGTGCTCCTAAATTGTCCTACAGAACATGTGAATCCAAAATTCATCAGATTACCTAAATGATTTGTCGGATGCCTGGAAACTCAAATAAAATTCTAGAAAATGTAGAATGAGAATGGATGCTGTTTCATTATCAGATGCTGTGTCAAATCTCAGATGTGCTTTTGGACAATAACATCCAATCAGTACATTTTAGAGACGTGATACTCCTGCTCTGTGGTTGTAACAGGATCATTATTGGCACACAGTCTGCATGATTTATGCATTTCTGGACAAACACCTTGTTTTTTGCCTTGAAGGAGAAAGACAATTCTACATAGGATCCTATTTTGTACCATTAAGGTTGTCAGAGAAAGCATTTATATGAACATAAAATAAGTAAATCTTAGTCCACATGACCTAGAATCTATTAAAACACTGTCTTATGAATAATATACGAAACTAGACCAACTAGAAAGCATGTTTAATGTACACGCTATACAGGACTAAAGTGAGCTCATCTGTTTTATGTCATTAGCTTGCTCTACATCTCACCGCCCACTGCAAATGGAATACATTAATCATAAAAATGTATTTAGCATTAGCGATCCCTAACGGATTTATGCATGAAGTAAACATACTTTTTCATATCAAATAGTTTAGAACTATAGAGAGATACCGTTTGTTTCACAAATACTAGATATCAATTATGTCTTAATATGCTGGTGAACGTAGTTCAATGATCACATGTCATCAAGACTACGGCATTGGGGATCCAGGATCACTTCTTCGGATCAGAATGGCATAGGAATTCCATTTCATGTGTTCCAATTTCTGTGAGTTCTGATCTAGTTTTTGCCCTTTGAAGGAACCTACCAAACTTCATTGTTTGATATGAATGGCTATAATTAACATATACATGGCTGTAATTATTTCAATTATTATATAATTAGTAGGGTAATGAAATAAAGACTAATTAAAACTATTACCTTTAAATTAAAGCCCCCAAGCAGGCTTTTAAATTGACATTTTAAACATCACTGTATGCCTAATAAATCACTGTGTTTGTTTATTTCATGAAAATAACTAATTTTTATCATTTCCCTGAGCCTCCTTTTGCCAGTGAAATGCTCAGTCTGGTCGTGTTGGCGTGTTGATATAATTGTTTATATATTTACATACACAGCCCTGATTGACGGATAGGATTGTCTAGACTCTTGAGCCTATGCTCACCCATTCAAAGTAAAGGGATACATATGCAAATAAAAGATGACTGGTCATTGGTCAGAATAATCCAATCAGATAAAACTCCATCCCATCTGAGACAATAAGGGCATTATCATAATTTTCCAAATTTCAGAGTATTATTTCGTCCTCAGTGTGGAAATATCTTGTTTTTGACTGCACTGCTCCTGCAGTCTGCGTCCTGTGGGAGTCTTGGTAGGAACTGTTTGAGGAGCAGAGCAGAAGCTCTTTATGTCTTAAACTTGCTTTATTAGTCACAATTAACGCATTGCTTTGGTTTCATCACTTCACTCGGTTTGTGTTCAGTTCAATTTCATCAGTTATGACAGTTACCACACATGGCTTGATGTTACTGCTTATTACATCTATGGATACCAACAGGATACTGTAAAGCCCATGGAGCTCACATGGTAGGTTGGCTAGTACCTCTTGAGCTGTAGCTGAAGTCTCTGCTGTGGCCAACTATATTGACTTGGTTGTGGTGGGTCACAATAAAATGCAGGTGTACAGTAATAAAATGAATTTTAAAACAATAAATATATTTATACCTATTAGCAGTTGTGTAAAGTAAAGTAAAAAATACTTTAAAGTCCTACTTAAGTAGTTTTTTGGGTATCTGTACTTTACTTCACTATTAATATTTTTGACAAATTTTACTTTTACTCCACTACATTCCAAAACAAAATAATATACTTTTTACTCCTTACATTTTCCCTGACACCCAAAATTACTTGTTACATTTTGAATGTTTAGCAGAACAGGACAATTATCTAATTCACACACTTATCAAGAGAACATCCCTGGTCATCCCTGGTCACCTGACTCACTAAACACAAATGATTCATTTGTAAATTATATCTGAGTGTTTAACTGTGCCCCTGGCTATCCGTTAAAAAAAAGAAAAAGAACATTGTGTAGTCTGGTTTGCTTAATATAAGGCATTTTAAATTATTTATACTTTTACTTTTACACTTAAACAAAATAATTTTAGACTTTTACTCAAGTAGTATTTTACTGGGTGACTTTCACATTTACTTGAGTAAAAGTAGAGATACCTTAAAAGAAAATGACTCAAGTATGAAAATTGGATACTTTTTCCACAACTGCCTATTGGTTATTCTGATCAGTTTTCAGCTATACCTTCTGTACTTTTTACAATCAATGCATGAAGTCATTGTCCAATATATCTGCTCCTGTCATGCCATTATAACCTGAAGGCCCAATGTAACTGCAAGTCAATGAAAAAGTCATCATAGAAGTTTCCTGATTTGTATCATCTAACATTTAGATTAGACCAGAGATACTGCTAGGTGTAAACACAGAGGTAGATTATTCCCACAGGCTCTCTGCCATCCAACATAAAATCAGACCAAAGAACTAATGATGCTTGAAAGCATTATGCGCATTAAAAACTTCTTTATTTTTTCCATTTAATGCATTTTGCCATCAGAATAAATTACACTTTCCTCGAACTACGTGATTTAAGTACCAGTGTGGGGTTTGTGGAGTAGTTTTACTGACTGTTTTAGCCACCTGAGTAGTCTGAAGGAGTTTTAAATGAGAAAGTCTCAACTTCCACACACAGGGGAAACTCCGTAACACTGTGCCAGTGCTTCAGAGAAATGTCTCAGTGGGCCAACAGAAGCAGCCATCTCAGGGCTCCCAAAACACAGAGTAGGGTTGACATGGTAATTATTTTACTTTACACTTACAAAGTGAACTAAAGCTCCTGAAGAAGTTGGTAGTCTACAACACAAAGGAAGGTGGTTCACATTGTCAAAAACCCTACTCCACTACCATTCATTCTCCAGTCTTGTGTAAACTATGTTACGCTGCGTTCTTACAGTTCTCCACTGCTCATGCAATTCTTTGGTTGTGATTAGTTGAGACCACTGCTTGAAACCACATCACATGATCAACTCCAATCAACTAAATGGAAACATTCAATGGGATGACTGTACTACTGTCAAAGCAACTTATGTGCTGTGCAACATTTATATTCATCTCAAGTTTATGTGAATGTGTGTGGCACCATGAAAGTGTGTGAGCGCACGTGTGTGCACAGGTAAATATGAATGTGTGTGTGTGTGTGTGTGTGTGTGTGTGTGTGTGTGTGTGTGTGTGTGTGTGTGTGTGTGTGTGTGTGTGTGTGTGTGTGTGTGTGCGTGCGTGCGTGCGTGCGTGCGTGTGTGTGTGTGTGTCAGTGTCTTGTTGCCTGGTATGACTTGTTCTCCTTACCTCCCTTGTATATCAAAGCGATCCTGTTCTTTCTGTCTGATTTAGCTGACTCATCCTTAAGGATGTAGCACATCGATCTGTTGTCTGATCTTTCATGCAGTGCACTCAATTCCAGACTGATGGACTGCCCTTGTTATCCCAGGCAGCGTGGAGCGAAAAGCAGATCCACAGAGAGTGTGATGGGCGTGTTATTTTAGAGAAATGTCTGAGAATGCCAGAGGCTTGTGACTAGGACCATAAGGGTCAGATGTACCCCTTCTCTTCTTGATATTTGTTTTTGACCCCTTCATCCCCCAGATTATTTTCAACCAGTCTGATGTTTTGTTTCAAGTTTTATTTGTCACGTGCACAAGTGCAGTGAAATGCTTAACTTACAAGCCCTACGCAACAGCGTAGTATTCAATATCAAAATAGTATAACTAATACAAATAAAATAAGAAACAGGAAAATAAGAAATAAGAGAGGAAGCTATATTCAGGGCCAGTGCCAATATCACATTTACAATGTGCAGGGATACTGAAGTATTGAGGTAGATATGTACATGTAGGCAGGGATTAGGAGAAAGTGACTGGTAATAATAACAAACAGTATGGCAGCAGCATAATAAGTTGTGGGTGGGTGTTAGTGTGAGTTTGTGAGTATGTGAGTGTATGTGCAAGAATGTCAGTGTAGGTGTGATAGGAGGATATACATGTTAACAGGGCTGAAAAGTGACTGGTAGCAGGAATATATAAATACTTATGGTAATATACTAATGGTATATACTGTACATGTAAACAGGAGTAATATTAACCAGTAGCAGGAAAAATAGATAGATACTAATGGTCATGTCAATCAATAATCAATGAAAAGCAGTGTAGTGGTAGTAGCAGTAATCAGTCATTTTAGCAGCAGTGTAGGTGTGAGGGGTAATGTGTGCATAAGTGTTTGGCTTCAGAAAAGAGTATGTGAGTGAGGGTGTGTGTGAATATGTGTGTATGTGAGTATTTGTGTTTGCGTGTGAGAAAGAGTAGCAGGGAAGATGTGTGTGTTTGAGTGGGTAGAGACCTGTGGAGGGCATAGAATAGTGTGGATCGTCTGTGGGAGAGGGAGTGCAGTAGTTGTTAGCCATTTAACTGTCTTAAGGCCATAGAATGTAAGCTGTTTTAGGAGTTGGTCTGAACCTTGATGCACCGGTACCGCCTGCTGAAAAGGGAGCATGGGGAACAGTCCATGTCTCGGGTGGCTGAAGTCTTTGGCAATTTTTCAGACACCGCTAAACAACTCATTGTGTCCCAGATAAAAAAAGAAAAATAACAGAGCAACACTCAACCAAAAAAAGGATTCCTATCTTGTATTGATTTAGTGATCAACCTCTAGTTGTGGTCAACTTCTAGGTTTGTATAAGCAGACACACTGTATGTCTTGTGAATGTAGATAAGGTGGATGTTTTCCATTGTTAATTCCAAGAGCACTCGATAGATGATAGCCATTGTGTTTGAATACTGAGACACGTACCATATTTCCTCTGACTTTTTAATTCATCTGACAATCTATTATAGCAGACTGCACACTGTAGGCTGCATGTTTATGAAGCAATTTCAATAGCAAAACTTAAAGCATCATTCATTGAATTTGCTATTTTTATTGAATTCTATTGAATTTAAAGCATTGCATGCATGCAACGTTACCCTGGCGAGTTGCATTATATCAGTTGATAAAGTGTGGGAGTCTGTAACATATGGCATGCTCTAGGCTGTCCCTGTTGTTATGCTTATAATAAGAAGGCCACAATAGTCTAACATGAGAAACAAAATCAAATAGCATGGGCTGCCATCAGGGTCATTTTATTACGGAGCCAAGGAATTTTCATTAGTCTGTAGAATGAGCAGCATCATGTAGAGCTCTGCTTGCGTCTGCACCACTAATGCTACTGATTTGCACCAGTTCATCGCTTGTTGCTATTCTTATTAATGCTGGCTATTTGCCAGTCTGATGGAATTGGACCCACTCACTGACCACAGTCTATCATTCTCTGTACTGCTTGTTCTTCAGTGTTTAAAGCATTTGTCACTATACCTAGAAAGGAAAGGTAGGTGCTTTACCCTACTTTATGTTGATTAAGATGATCTTGATTAGAGTAAAGCACCTTTACTGTGTTTCTCTGTGACCGCTTTTTGAAAGTGTTCTTATTACAATGCCCGTGCAATAGAAACCGATAGTATGAGGATTTGTATTGTAGTTATTTTCTGTTATCTTGTTAAGTGGGTGCTGGTTCTCCATAGTTTCTACAGAATCACAAACTTAGCAAATTACTAGCAATGTTTACATGAATCTCCCAAGGCACAGTACATTTACATAATTAGCTAATAACTAATTAAGGATAGATTCTGTGCATTATACGAAGGGACGGACGGTATATCAGCACATAAAAACGCAGCGCCTACAATCAAGGTCAGTTTAAAAATGAGTTTAATATGTTACTGTCTGCGACATGACAGATACAGCGACGTCAGGTAATTGCTTCTTTAGAGAAAACTAAAGAGGCTGTGAAATTATTCACTCGCAAGGCTGATTGTTATAAATTAAGCGAAGGGATAAATTAAGTGGGTTGATCTATCATGTTTGATAGGAGAGTTGCCATCTGTCTGCATGCTGCATTTATAGACACTGTTAAAGGTGTTGTATTTGACATCAGGTCGATGTGAAATTTGATCACTCTTTGGTTGCTAAGAATTTCCCTGCACCACAGGAAATGGAGATGAGCTTTGTGATTTACAGTACAACGAATTCTCTGAAAGCCTGCACCAACACACACTAACATATTAACAGTGTTGCAGTTTTCATGTAGCAGCTATTAGCCTAATCACTGATCAAGCAAATTTATGGACTAAACGTTCAAATCCTGTTGCTGCAGATTTATTTTGCTACGACATACTTGTCAAATTAAGATCCTACATAAGTAATTTATACACTGTTACGTGCTAAGGTTGGACCCAGGTGCAGACAAAACATCAAACGAGGAATCAGTGGTCAAGGATGAACATAATACTTTAATGAGATACACCCCCTGTCCTGGTGAGCCCTGGCGTTTCCTGTCAGCTCTGGACAGGTAGCACGGAGATGAATGAGACCACCACTGTAGAGGCAGCATCCTTCATGCATTTGCCTGTCATGCTTCTGTGGGCTCAGACATGTGCGACTCAGCTGCATGGGATGCTCCATGCTGGGCTCGGTGGGCTTGGGGTGCTCAGGAAACTGAAATGCTGGAGTGCTCTCAAAGGGCTGCTGTCTCACCCGTTCCCGGATTTCGGTTGTCATGCCTGATTTCCAGCGTTATCAGGTACTCAAGGTCCTCCTCTGCCAGTTCCCTAGTGGCCAGTTCATCGTTGATGGCGTTAGACAGACCCTGGTGGAAAGCAGTAACCAGTGCCGCCGTATTCCGACCAACCTCTCGGCGTAGAGGGTGTGGAACTCAATGGCAAAGTCAGCCACTGATCTGGCCCCTTGGCGGAGGTTGAACAGTTGGCTGGCCGCTTCTCACCCTTCGACTGGGTGGTCGAAGACTCGTCGCAGCTTGGCAGTGAAGGCTAATATGGATCTGCAAGATGGTGGCTGCTGATCCCACACCGCTGTTGCCCATGCCAGGGCCTTGCCTGAGAGTAGAGAGATGATGTAGGCGATCATGGCCCGAACAGTGTAGAACGAGGAGGACTGTAAGCTCGAACACCAGAGAACACTGAGCAAGAAACACCTTGTATCTTCCCGGGTGCCCATCATACCGCTCGGGGGCTGAGATCTTGGGTTCCTGGTGCAGGTTCCCTGGAGGAACCCTGACAACATCTGTTGCACTGGGCGATGAGACCCGGGCATTGGCTCCTCCTGGGTTGGGGGTGTGCCGTGGTTGGAGGGACTCGACAAGTGCCCGAAGGGTCCCGAAGATTTTGGACAGCTGTTCTTGCTGCCGTCCTAACATTGCTCCTTGGTGGGCTACCACATTCTGGACCTGGGTGACCTCTGCTGGGTCCATGTTGTGGCAGAAGCTCGCTGTGACGTGGCAAGGTTGGACCCAGGTGCAGAGAAGAGACAATATGAGGAATCAGTGGTAAAGGATTAACATAAACATTTACTTAGATTTGGTAGCATCAGGATCACAGTACACGGGGGTGTCCTCGGATGGGGCCACAGTGTCTCCTGACCCCTCCTGTCTCAGCCTCCAGTATTTATGCTGCAGTAGTTTATGTGTCGGGGGGCTAGGGTCAGTTTGTTATATCTGGAGTACTTCTCCTGTCCTATTCGCTGTCCTGTGTGAATCTAAGTGTGCGTTCTCTAATTTTCTGCTTCTCTCTTTCTTTCTCTCTCTCGGAGAACCTGAGCCCTAGGACCATGCCCCAGGACTACCTGACATGATGACTCCTTGCTGTCCCCAGTCCACCTGGCCATGCTGCTGCTCCAGTTTCAACTGTTCTGCCTTACTATTATTCGACCATGCTGGTCATTTATGAACATTTGAACATCTTGGCCATGTTCTGTTATAATCTCCACCCGGCACAGCCAGAAGAGGACTGGCCACCCCACATAGCCTGGTTCCTCTCTAGGTTTCTTCCTAGGTTTTGGCCTTTCTAGGGAGTTTTGCCTAGCCACTGTGCTTCTACGCCTGCATTGCTTGCAGTTTGGGGGTTTCTGTACAGCACTTTGAGATATCAGCTGATGTACGAAGGGCTATATAAATACATTTGATTTGGTTTTTATTTGATTTGATTTGATTTGCACTTGAAAAAAACAACAAACACTTTGTCTCAGAAATTCACTCAGGAAACAAACTCACACGGTAAACAATTCAAGCTTCTGCAAAGGACCACAGAAAACCCAACTTTTTTTTAACAGGGATACAATCATGAAATAATAATTGACCTGAGTCCAATAAAAGTCTCGAGGAAGGTCTCTGCCTCCCTCTGGTGCAAGGAAGAATTATGACAGACACCGATTTCTATAAGTATACATGTATAGTACCAATCAAAAGTTTGGACACACCTACTATTTTTACTGTATTCTACATTTTAGAAGACATCAAAACTATGAAACAACACATGAAATCAAAAAAGTGTAAACATATCAACATATATTTTATATTTGAGATTCTTCAAAGTAGCCACCCTTTGTTTTGATGACAGCTTTGCACAATCTTGACATTCTCTCAACCAGCTTCATTAGGTAATCACCTGGAATGCATTTCAATTAACAGGTGTGCCTTATTAAAAGTGAATTTGTTGAATTTCTTTCCTTCTTAATGCATTTGAGCCAATCAGTTGTGTTGTGACAAGGTATAGGGTGGGTATACAGAAGACAGCACTATTTGGTAAAATACCAAGTCCATATTAGGGCAAGAACAGCTCAAATAAGCAAAGAGAAACAACAGTCCATCATTACTTTAAGAAATGGAGGTCAGTCAATGCGGAACATTTCAAGAACTTTTAAAGTTTCTTCAAGTATAGTTGTAAAAAACATAATGCGCTGTGATGAAACTGGCTCTCATGAGGACCGCCACAGGAAAGGAAGACTCAGAGTTACCCCTGCTGCAGAGGATAAGTTCATTAGAATTACTGCACATCAGATTGCTGCCCAAATAAATGCTTCACAGAGTTCAAGTAACAGTAACAGAGGAGACTGTGTGAATTGAGCCTTCATGGTCGAATTGCTACAAAGAAACCACTACTTAAGGACACCAATAAGAAGAAGAGACTTGTTTGGGCCAAGAAACACGAGTAATGGACATTAGATCGGAGGAAATCTGTCCTTCGGTCTGATGAGTCCAAATTTGAGAGTTTTAGTTCTAACCGCTGTGTCTTTGTGAGAAGCAGAGTAAGTGAACGGACCATCTCCGCATGTGTGGTTCCCACTGTGAAGCATGGCGGAGGTGTGATGGTGTGGGGGTGCTTTGCTGGGGACACTGTCTGTGATTTATTTAGAATTCAAGGAACACTTAACCAGTATGGCTACCACAGCATTCTGCAGCAATACACAATCCCATCTGGTTTGCGTTTAGTGGGACTATCATTTGTTTTTGAACAAGACAATGACCCAACACACCTCTAGGCTGTGTAAGGACTATTTGACCAAAAAGGAGAGTGATGGAGTGCTGCATCAGTTGACCTGGTCTGCACAATCACCCGACCTCAACCCAATTGAGATGGTTTCGGATAAGTCGGACCGCAGAGTGAAGAAAAAGCAGCCAACAAGTGTTCAGCATATGTGGGAACTCCTTCAAGACCATTTGAAAAGCATTCCAGGTGAAGCTGGTTGAGAGAATGCAATGAGTGGGCAAAGCTGTCATCAAGAAAAGGGTGGCTACTTTGAAGAATCTAAAATATATTTTGATTTGTTCAATACTACATGACTCCATATGTTTGTTTCATAGTTTTGATGTCTTCACTATTATTCTACAATGTGGAAAATAGTACAAATAAATAAATACCCTTGAATGAGTAGATGTACCCAAACTTTTGACTGATACTGTATAGGTACACATACTGCTGCATAAAAAAATACTAAAGCATGCAATGCTGACATGAAATGCACATGCACATGAAAATATGACTTTCACGAGTTGGTCTGAAATGACGATTGCAATATAGCTATTGTGTTTTGTGCATCATGCAGCTCTGATATAACAGTCTGATCTGAGCCCAGAGGTGACACAGATAATAGAGAAAAGTGTATGTGACAAGTTCAGGAGAGAGGAGGAGGATTTCATGAAATCAAGCCTCTCTGAAGTTTCACTTTGCGTGTCATTTCCACTGTTTCTTTTATTTACAGGCCTACAAAACCTCACACAACGGCATATTTATTTTTCTTTTGAAGACTTTCTTTCAGTCTGTGAAAAGAAAGTATATTGAGACTTCAAGTGTAGTGACAACATTCCATCGGCTGTGACAACTGTTTGTACCAATGCAAAACCTTAAGCTGATGCAACGTAGTGATATTCTTTGCATTTTTTTGTGGAAATGATATGGATTAAATAGTTACATCCAACAGCAGTTTCAACTGATATGGAGATAAATAAATACATTGAGATAATTTGAATTGCTATTCATTTACATTTTAACTGTCAAATTCATAGACATTCAGCCAGCTAGGCCAGTGAAGTGTGATGGCATTAATTCAAAATTATGTTAGTTGCACAGTGTGATGTGTTAAATACATTTTTGCCGGGACGTTTTTCTCAGGAAAACATATATTTTCTCATTCCAAGTTTTGAGTCATTATAAATGTTAACTGGCTGGAAAGTAATAATTTGTAAGTGTGATTGAGTGGACCTCTACCGCTGTCCCTGATTTTTGGGGAGTCATAACGCACTTGGCTGAAGAAAACAATATTGCAGCTCCCGGTTGATGGTTGATGTGAGAGGCAATAGCGAGACTTTAACCTTGGCAGCTGTGGTGTGACTAACACATAGCATTTGGGGAGCAGAAAAGAAAATTAAAAGTAAACAAGTCTGTCAACGCTGTCTCACCTGTTGCGTCGCCTTTTTTCCCTTTCTTTCAAACATGTGGTAAATTGCTTTGCCACGGCAAGACATTCCTCTCACAGAGCGACTGCAAACCACTTATTATTCTTGTGTTGCTAGTCAAAAGTTTCAGAGAGTTTTCTTCAGACTGATGCCAATATGTCTCTCTAGTGCATCTTTGTGAAATTCATCTCTGTTAGATTGTTTTGTTGATCACATTAAATCAATGTGTATAGGTCTCTCACACATTGTGAAAGTACTTGAATACTTATTGGGTATAAAAAGTATTCTGTCGCTACTTTGCACTTCCAGGAAGAGTTATAGAAAGCAGTAGAAATGGGTGAACATACTTGATGAATTTTCAAATGCTAACTTTAGACTATAACCATATTGTTTGGGTGTCAACCAACAGAGGTGATTCAATGTCATTTTAAGTGTGCTCTTTACTCTCAGGTTTAGGTCAGGTAGATGGATGCTGCTTTTTGCTTCGTAATTGGCTTCCTAATAGCTGACTGGGGTAAAAGTACTGAGGCTAGCTGGGAAATATAACAAAGTCGGAAAGTCGCATCCGTGGACATGAGGGAAAAAAATTCAAAGTAACGGCTAATGACTGTTTTTATCTGTGGAACAAGCACACCTTCATTTCTCAGAGTTAGATGGATTAAAAGAATGCTTTGATTAATTGTTCTCTCTGAAGCTAGTTTTAATGAACAGCTAGGTCGGACCATCGGGCCAAATTACCTTGATCCTCTTTTTACGGAGCAGAATAATGAAACCTCAGCGGATTAGCTGACGTGTGCCATGTTTTCAAACTCATGTGTGGGGACCAGAAGGCCCTGGTTGCAGATAGCTCAATATTAGCCTTTTACAGTAGAGGTAAAACTTCAGTGGTTAAACTTGTTAAGCAATAACCGTGTCAACTGTTTTCCCCTGAAAATGCTACAAAAATAAGGTACAGTAGAGTTGTGCTAGCATAATAAACTATCAATATATGTTTGTAAAATTAGGCCAAATATACGCCATAATACATGCCTCACCACAAATTAATCCGATTGTGTTCAGTGGGAAACACCATGACATAAAGACTTTGTAAAGAAAAACTAAAACAAGCATTTCTTCATTTCAAGTTCATGTGGTCCTACCTCCCCATTTCCCCTGTTTTGTGCCAACTGAACATGACCCTGGTGTGACCTCCAGGACTGTTTTTCCGGTTTCACCTCCACGGAGAGAGAAGAAACACAGTTTTCACACAAGCTAGCTTCCAAAAACACTCTGACTGCAGCCAACCACTGCCCACGCTCCCAAGAGTAAAAGAGAGTGTCTACTCAAGAGTTAGTTGTTCCCAGAACTACTCTGGTTCCCTGTCAACCCCCATACACATCCACAGGAGGCCAGAAACTACTGGAACCACTTAATGGGTCTCAGGCAGGGGACCTTGTCAGGACTCACTTGACTGTCCCTCACCTATGGAGTTGATGGAACACACCTGGGCAAAGTCTCGGGTAATGAGGATGCTAGTGTGTGTGCGTGTGCGTGTGTGTGTGTGTGTGTTTGTGTTTGTGTTTGTGTTTGTCTGCACTTAGCTCAGCTCAGCCAGCTCTGAATTTAGAGGAGAGAGTGAGCAAAGGAGCATGCCATACGCCAACAAGCGAAGTCCAATTGTTGTGGTGTAACTGCAGAGTTCGACTGCAGTGCAGGGTTTGATTTTACTGAAAGGGAATTTACTGAGAGGCCGTCATATGGCCCATGAATCGCTGTCCATAAACCTGCACAGTGAACACATAAAGCCCTGTTAGATCTCCTATTAACTTCCCTTTGATTACGCATAAACACGGATAGACAGGCAGGCTGTGGATAGCTGCCACACACACACACACACACACACACACACACACACACACACACACACACACACACACACACACACACACACACACACACACACACACACACACACACACACACACACACACACACACACACACACACACACACACACACACACACACGCACACACACACACACACTCCAAAACTCCCTGGCTGAGAGCTGCCATACCTGTTGCCAAGAGTGGTTTGTTACATCACCCATAGCAACACAGCCACAGCTCTGGACAACAGTCTGTGAGGGCCACTGTAAGGTAGTTTTCCAGACTGGCAGAATTTGCAGGGATGTAAAGGGAGGACATTTTTGCTCTTTACCATTGCCCAGTGCTCTTCCATTTACTCTGACATTTCTCTCTCTCTCTGTCTTTCTCTCTCTTTCACATACAAACATGCACACACACACACACACACACACACACACACACACACACACACACACACACACACACACACACACACACACACACACACACACACACACACACACACACACACACACACACACACACACACACACACACACACACACACACACACACACACACACACATACAGAGAGAGCACATCCAACCCATTCGTCCCACACTGTTCGGACAAATTACTGGTGGAAGCCAGGGGCTGGGTGCCCATCTGGCCAGTCCTCTTCCACCGGGCCCCAGCATGGAAGGCCTAATCCCCAGCCTCACACACAGTATACAGAAGGGCCCGCACAGCCTCACAGTTCCCCAGTCAAACTCAAGGACATTGGCTAAACCTTCAAACTGCACTGCCACCATGCAGGCAACAAGGTCAACACATGCCAGCCCAGCCCTCTCCCATTCTAGGCCAAGCCACAGAGAACCTACCCCATGGAGGCCTGATTGGGAAAAACTCCAGAGGGAAAAGCCCATCATTTGCAGAAACAGAAGCCAATGTACTCCAATGTAATTAGTTGCCAGCTACTGTAGCATCCAGAGAAATGGGCTACATCATCGGTCAAGCATGGGGCGGCAGGGTAGCCTAGTGGTTAGAGCGTTGGACTAGTAACCGGAAGGCTGCAAGTTCATATCCCTGAGCTGACAAGGTACAAATCTGTAGTTCTGCCCCTGAACACTGTTTCTAGGCCATCATTGAAAATAGGAATATGTTCTTAACTGACTGCCTAGTTAAATAAAGGTAAAGGAAAAAAGCTATTGTACAGGCCACAGTAAAATTGAATTGTGATTTTATGAGTAGTTTAATAGATTGGTAATTGCAGAAGTGGATGAGAGTGGATTCTGATACAACAGGGATTGTAGAAGTGCTTTGAGATAGAATGGCAATTTTTGAATGGTTTACTTATTTAAGATAGGGATCAGACCCTTTTTTTTCCCAATTTTCGCCTAAAATGACACCCAAATCTAACTGCCTGTAGCTCAGGACCTGAAGCAAGGATATGCATATTCTTGATACCATTTGGAAGGAAACACTTAGAAATTTGTGGAAATGTAAAATGAATGTAGGAGAATATAACACATTAGATCTGGTGAAAAAAAAATATCATCTTTGAAATGCAAGAGATAGGCCAATATATAACTTCAGAATCTAGGCACAATTTAGATTTTTGCCACTAGATGAACCATTGCATTTATGTTCAAAATGTTGTGTCAAGACTGCCCAAATGTGCCTAATTGGTTTATTAATATATTTTCAAGTTCATAACTGTGCACTCTCCTCAAACAATAGCATGGTATTATTTCACTGTAAAATGCTACTGTAAATTGGACGGTGCAGTTAGATTAACAAGAATGTAAGCATTCTGCCCATATCAGATAAGTTTATGTCCTGGGAAAATGTATTGTTACTTACAACCTCATGCTAATCCCATTAGCCTACATTAGCTCAACCGTCCCGCTGGGGGGACACCGATCCTGTAGAGGTTTATTATTGTCAGCAACAAACAGTGACTGAACTCAGTGACACTGGAATAACACTGGGGAATAACCGTGAAATTAATTTTCAAAAATCATAAAGTAAGGAAGCTACAGAGAGAAATTATATTTCAAACATTCAAGCCAAGCTTCGGACTTCAACTAAGTAAGCATGAAAGGCAAAAGGAAAAGCAATAGTGACTCCTGGCTGCATGTTAAACACACTTTTGGTCTGATGACCAAACAAGCTTGGCATTGTGACTGAATAGAGTTCATACCCTTATATGAGACTGAATCAAACTTCACTGCTGGAATTGGTCTTATAGGAGTGGGCCGTTGTTCGATGACTTAGACCTGCGGTACACTGTGGATTTAATTCAGCCTACTCTGGTGTGAAATTACATAGGCAACCTTGAAATGATTCCCACAATAACAGATGGTCCTAACACTGCAAAAAAATTGATTTTCCCCCTTGAAGGAGGAATAAGGTGGCATTAAATGGAACTTTGATTAAAAAATGACACCTGAGGCTTGGTGACGGGAGACTGAAGCTTCACAAACTGAGGAAGAGATGGATTCTATCACTGGCTGAATCAGAATGGAAACTTTGTGTTGTAATGAGCTCAGCTTCTCAAATGGAGTACTCAGTGCTCGATCCAATAAAATATAATTAGGTCATTTACAATGGAGTTCAGGATGGCTCTGTTTTGCTTTTTTACAGTACCAAACAATATGTGTCAATACCATTATGTAATTTCTGTCCTTGCTGACTAAATTAAAGGCAGTGAATGTTAAAAATCAAGTGCATTATAAGGATTTGGTCTTCAAAACAGTAGTCTTTAGAGTGTGTTAGTGATTTATCCAGCATATTGAGATGGAGAAGTATTCTCGTTAAAGAGGGAGCATCAGACCAACCCCCTGCTTATAAGATGGTGAACTATCCTACAGTGATTGATAGAGAACCTGATAGGCTTAGGGGAGAGTGGGGTAAGTTGAGACATTTTTTACATTCAGCACCACTCCAATTATTTCCTTGTATCCCTGGAAATAATCAGAATTCATGTAAACATTGCAGTTTTGAAAACATAACTTGTGGTCCCTTGGCACAACTTACCCGGCTATGGGGTATGTGTTGCAGCAGGACATGGTAAGTTAAACAGCCTACACATTTATGTGCTGAATTAAATATTACCACTACCTTTTTAAAACCATGTTTATCTATATTTCAAAAACACAATTCAACACAATCACAATTGCTTTCCGTATTTTAATAACGTTAAGCATCTTTTAACACAAGCTAAGTTAACACCTAACAAACACATTGTACTTTAACATAGGACAGGCTTTAAAAACTTTAACATAGGACAGGCCCTGTTGTTACCTCATATGCCAGTGATAATGCCTTGCATTATGTCTGGGAAGAAAACACTTCAATATGCTCAACTTGCCATTAGCTCAACTTTTGGCTCAGCTTACCTCATGGCCATTGGTTCAACTTACCCTAAGGCAAACATTTAGACTATATTAGACCACACGCTACAATGATGTGCATTCATGCTAGGTTTACCTCATATGGAAGCTTATAGAGACCTAAACTGATGTATAGAACAATCTTACAATGATATACTTTAGTTTAGATTCAAGTATTCTGAAATCTCTACATCTAAATTCATTTGACTTGGTGAAAATCTGTTTTTTGGACCTAACTTGCTCACCACTTTTTCCATGTTGTTTCTTCCTTCACAGACTCAATGAAATGATGACATCTTCCTAAATAATTGGTCTAATTATACATTTTGTTTATGGTTTCCTAGAATCAAGGGTGGCTCAACTAACCCCTTTGGCTCAAATTACCACACTTCCCCCTACAACACAGTATGGCTCAGAATCTGAAATGCAGATGGCATATCACTGTGCATTATAAGGATTTGTAGTCTTCAGAGTGTGTCTGTGATTTATGCAGCACATTGAGATGGAGCAGTATCATCGTTAAAGAGAGAGCATCAGACCAACCCCCTGCTTTTTAAGATGGTGAACTATCCTACAATGATTGATAGTGACCCTGATAGGCTTACAACACAGTATGGCTCAGAATCTGAAATGTAGAGGGCATATCACTGTGCATGAATAGGAATATTCTACTTACGAATATTCACCTGCTCATCGAACAACTCATTCCAAAATCAAGGGCATTAATATGAAGTTGGTCCCCCCTTTGCTGCTATAATAGCCTCCACTCTTCTGGGAAGGCTTCCCAATAGATGTTAGAACATTGCTGCAGGGACTTGCTTCCATTCAGCCAGAAGAGCATTAGTGAGGTCAGGCACTGATGTTGGGCAATTAGGCCTGGGGTTGAGGTCAGGGCTCTGTGCAGGCCAGTCAAGTTCTTACACACTGATTTCAACAAACCATTTATGTATGGACCTCGCTTTGTGCATGGGGGTATTGTCATTCTGAAACAGGAAAGGACCTTCACCAAACTGTTACCACAAAGTTGGAAGCACAGAATCGTCTAGAATGTCATTGTATGCTGTAATGTTAAGATTTCCCTTCACTTGAACTAATGGGCCTAACCCGAACCATGAAAAAAAGCCACAGACCATAATTCCTTTGCCACCAAACTTTACAGCGGGCACAATGCATCTGGGTAGCGTTCTCCTGTCATCCACCAAACCCAGATTTGTCAGTCTGACTGCGCATGGTGATCTTAGGCTTGTGTGTGGCTGCTCGGCCATTGAAACCCATTTTATAAAGCTCCCGACGAACAGTTATTGTGCTGACGTTGCTTCCAGAGGCAGTTTGGAACGCTGTAGTGAGTGTTGCAACCAAGGACATATCATTTTTATGCCCTACGAGCTTCAACACTCGGCGGTCCCATTGTGTGAGCGTGTGTGGCCTACCACTTCACGGCTGAGCCAGTGTTGCTCCTTGAAGTTTCCCCTTAAAATAAAATGTTATTAGTCACGTGGGCCAAACACAACAGGTGTTGACCTTACAGTAAAATGCTTACTTACAAGCCCCCAATCAACAATGCAGTTTAAAAAATATGAATAAGAAATAAAAGTAACATGTAGTTAAAGAGCAGCAGTAAAATAACAAAAGCGAGACTATATACAGGGTGTACCGGTACAGTCAATGCGCGTGAGCACTGGCAGGGGCACCTGTTCACAATAACAGCTCTAGCATGACAGAAATTTGATGAACTGACTTGTTGAAAAGGTGGTATCCTATGACGGTGACATGTTGACAGTCACTGAGCTCTTCAGTAACACCATTCTACTGTCAATGTTTGTCTATGGAGATTGCATGGCTGTTTGCTTGATTTTATTAAACTTATCAGCAACGGATGTGGCTGAAACAGCCGAATTCACTAATTTGACGACGTGTCGACATACTATATAAAGTTTTAGGGAAGACCCAGATGCAGACAGTGTCGAAGTAACAGAAGTTCATTACTAGAACAGGGTGCAGGCAAAATGACAGGTCAAGGGCATACAGAGGTCGATAATCCAGATCAGAGTCCAAAAGGTACAGAACTATTGGCAGTCTCAGAGTCAGGGTAAGCTGAAGTCAATAATCCAGTGTGGTGTGACAAGGTACAGAATGACAGGCAGGCAGAATGGTCAAAACTTGGAAAACTAGTACACAGGAACTAGAAACAGACAGGAGCAAAGGGAAAAACTATGGTAGAATTGACGAACCAAACTAACTGGCAACAGACAAATAGAGAACACAGGTTTAAATACACTGGGGATAATGGGGAAGATGGGCAACACCTGGAGGGTTGGTGGACAAGCACAAAGAAAGGTGAACCAGATCAGGGATTGACATATACACTACCTTACAAAAGTTTGGGGCCACTTAGAAATGTCCTTGTTTTTGAAAGAAAAACACGATTTTTTGTCCATTCAAATAACATCAAGTTGATCAGAAGTACAAAAAAAAAAAAAATCCCTGTCTTAGGTATGTTAGGATCCCCACTTAATTTTAAGAATGTGAAATGTCAGAATAATAGCAGAGAAAATTATTTATTTCAGTTTTGATTTCTTTCATCACATTCCCAGTGGGTCAGAAGTTTACAAACACTCAATTAGTATTTGGTAGCATTGACTTTAAATTGGTTGGGTCAAACATTTCAGGTAGCCTTCCACAAGCTTCCAACAAAAAGTTGGGTGAAATTTGGCCCATTCCTCCTGACAGAGTTGATGTAACTGAGTCAGGTTTGTAGGCCTCCTTGCTCCCACACACTTTTTCAGATCTGCCCACAAATTGTCTATAGGATGGAGGTCAGGGCTTTGTGATGGCCACTCCAACACCTTGACTAAGTTGTCCTTAAGCCATTTTGCCACAACTTTGGAAGTATACTTGGGGTCATTGTACATTTGGAAGACCCATTTGCGACCTTCCTGACTGATGTCTTGAGATGTTGTTTCAATATATCCACATAATTGTCCTGCCTCACGATGCCATCTATTTTGTGAAGTGCACCCCCACAACATGATGCTGCCACCCCCGTGCTTCACGTTTGGGATGGTGTTCTTCAGCTTGCAAGCGTTCCGCTTTATCCTCCAAATCTAATGATGGTCATTATGGCCAAACAGTCAGAGGACATTTCTCCAAAAAGTACGATCTCTGTCCCCATGTGCAGTCGCAAACCGTAGTCTGGCTTTTTTAATGGCATTTTTCGAGTAGTGGCTTCTTCTTTGTTGAGTGGCATTTCAGGTTATGTCGATATAGGACTTGTTTTACTGTGGATATAGATACTTTTGTACCTGTTTCCTCCAGCATTTTCACAAGGTCCTTTGCTGTTGTTCTGTGATTGATTTGCACTTTCCGCACCAGGAGACATCTCTAGGAGACAGAACGGGTCTCCTTCCTGAGCGGTATGACAGCTGTGTGGTCCCATGGTGTTTATACTTGTGTACTATTGTTTGTACAGATGAACGTGGTACCTTCAGGCCTTTGGAAATTGCTCCCAAGGAGGAACCAGACTTGTGGAGGTTCTGATTTCTTTATATTTTCGCGTGATGTCAAGCAAAGAGGCACTGAGTTTGAAGGTAGGCCTTGAAATATATCCACAGGTACATCTCTAATTGATTCAAAAAATGTAAATTAGCTTATCAGAAGCTTCTAAAGCCATGACATAATTTTCTTGAATTTTCCAAGCTATTTAAAGGCACAGTCTTCTTAGTGTATGTAAACTTCTGACCCACTGGAATTGTGATACCGTGAATTATAAGTGAAATATTCTGTCTGTCAACAATTGTTGGAAAAATTACTTGTGTCATGCACAAAGTAGATGTCCAATCCCGACTTTCCAAAACTGTAGTTTGTTAACAAAAAAATTGTGGAGTGGTTGAAAAACAAGTTTTAATGACTCCAACCTAATTGTATGTAAACTTCCAACTTTAACCGTGCATAGGCGTACAGAGGCCCATTATCAGCAACCATCACTCCTGTGTTCCAATGGCACGTTGTGTTAGATAATAAGTTTATAATTTTGAAGGCTAATTGATCATTAGAAAATCCTTTTGCAATTATGTAAGCACAGCTGAAAACTGTTGTCCTGCTTAAAGAAGCATTAAAACTGGCCTTCTTTAGACTAGTTGGAGCATCAGCATTTGTGGGTTCGATTACAGGCTCAAAATGGCCAGAAACAATTAACTTTTTTCTGAAACTCGTCAGCCTATTCTTGTTCTGTGAAATTAAGGCTATTCCATGCGAGAAATTGCCAAGGAACTAAAGATCTGGTACAACGCTGTGTACTACTCCCTTCACAGAACAGCGCCAACTGGCTCTAACCAGAATAGGAAGAGGATTGGGAGGCCCGAGTGCACAACTGAGCAAGAGGACAGGTACATTAGAGCGTCTAGTTTGAGAAACAGACTCCTCACAAGTTCTCAACTTGCAGATTCATTAAATAGTACCCGCGAAACACCAGTCTCAACGTACCTTCTCCGCTGTGCAATCTGGTTTCCAAGCCGGTCACGGGTGCACAGGCCAGTTTTAATGACTGCCTTGCCTGGTTCACCAACTACTTTGCAGACAGAGTTCAGTGTGTCAAATCGGAGGGCATGTTGTCCGGTCCTCTGGCAGTCTCTATGGGGGTGCAACAGGGTTCAATTCTCGGGCCGACTCTTTTCTCTGTATATATCAATGATGTTGCTCCACCTCTACGCAGACGACACCATTCTGTATACTTCTGGCCCTTCCTTGGACACTGTGCTATCTAACCTCCAAACGAACTTCAATGCCATACAACACTCCTTCTGTGGCCTCCAACTGCTCTTAAACGCTAGTAAAACCAAATGCATGCTTTTCAACTGTTCGCTGCCTGCACCCGTACGCCTGACTAGCATCACCACCCTGGATGGTTCCGGCCTAGAATATGTGGACATCTATAAGTACCTAGGTGTCTGGCTAGACTGTAAACTCTCCTTCCAGACTCATATCAAACATCTCCAATCTAAAATCAAATCTAGAGTCGGTTTTCTATTCCGCAACAAAGCCTCCTTCACTCACGCCGCCAAACTTACCCTAGTAAAACTGACTATCCTACCGATCCTCGACTTCGGCGATGTCATCTACAAAATAGCTTCCAATACTCTACTCAGCAAACTGGATGCATTTCATCACAGTGCCATCCGTTTTGTTACTAAAGCACCTTATACCACTCACCACTGCGACCTGTATGCTCTAGTCGGCTGTCCCTCGCTATATATTTGTCGCCAGACCCACTGGCTCCAGGTCATCTACAAGTCCATGCTAGGTAAAGCTCCGCCTTATCTCAGTTCACTGGTCACGATGGCAACACCCACCTGTAGCACGCGCTCCAGCAGGTGTATCTCACTGATCATCCCTAAAGCCATCACCTCATTTGGTCGCCTTTCCTTCCAGTTCTCTGCTGCCTGTGACTGGAACAAATTGCAAAAATCCCTGAAGTTGGAGATTTTACCTCCCTCACCAACTTTAAACATCTGCTATCTGAGCAGCTAACCGATCGCTGCAGCTGTACATAGTCCATCGGTAAATAGCCCACCCAATTTACCTACCTCATCCCCATACTGTTTTTATTTATTTACTTTTCTGCTCTTTTGCACACCAGTATCTCTACCTGCACATGACTATCTGATCATTTATCACTCCAGTGTTAATCTGCGAAATTGTAATTTTTCGCCTACCTCCTCATGCCTTTTGCACACAATGTATATAGACTCTTTTTTTCTAGTGTGTTATTGACTTGTTTATTGTTTACTCCATGTGTAACTCTGTGTTGTTGTCTGTTCACACTGCTATGCTTTATCTTGGCCAGGTCACAGTTGTAAATGAGAACTTCTTCTCAACTTGCCTACCTGGTTAAATAAAGGTGAAATAAAAAAATAAAATAAAACAGTGAAGCGGCGACTCTGGGATGCTGGCCTATATATCCCAATGCCCCAGGGCAGTGATTGGGGTCATTACCCTGATTAGGGTGCCTCCTTTCGGAAGGGACGTTAAACAGGTGGCCTGACTCTCTGTGTTCACTAAAGATCCCATGTCACTTATCATAAGAGTAGGGGTGTTAACCTGGGTGTCTTGGCTGTATTCCATCATGGCCACCTAATCATCCCGAGCTTCCAATTGGCTCATTCATCCCCCCTCCTCTCCCCTGTAACTATTCCCCGGATTGTTGATGTAAATAAGAACATGGTCTAAGTCAACTTACAGGGTAAAATAAAAACAAACGACTGGACTACCCCCCCTCCCGCACACTCCTTCTCTTGCTCTCTCTTCAAAAGCAACATTCCCTCAAACAACCCGATAACTTTTCCATTGAGGGGGGATGGCGTGTGTGCGGACAAGCCAAGCCTAATGATCATTAGTGTAGGAGAAAGGCAACAAGAAGAGAGGATTCCACAAAGGGCCTATTTCTGGATCCTCCTGGTCTGCAGGCCCTCCTCTCTTCTGCCTCCCCTTTACTCCCCCGTCTCCCCCCTCTCCCCGGGGAGCCAAAACAAAGTCATAGATCTGCCAGGGGGAGGTAATTAGGACAGATATTTAATTTGAATAATGCAGGCCTGCTGAAGTATTGAAACCACCTAAGGTTTATTAATGAAGTGATAATCTGGTGAATAGGTTGCTACGTGTCTCTCTTATTCTCCAGCTAAATCATTCACCAGGGCAGAGGAGGCATACAGGAAGAGATAACATTCTCTCCTACCTGTCATTATCAGTATGCTCGTTAAGGAGACATTAAAGCTGGGTGTACAGTGTGCTGTGTTATCTCCTCTATGGTAACGGTAAGGAGTACACTACCCGGACACCACAGGAGGTTGCTGGTGCTTTAACTGGGGAGGACAGGCTCGTGGTAATGGCTGGAGTGGAATTAGTGGAATGGTATCAAGGGGGGACATGGTTTGTTCAGACGTGTCTGTCCTATATCTAAGAGATATAAGAATGATCAGGAAACTATTTTAATTTAAGTTCTAAACTATCTCCATATATACTTCCATATTTTTTTTACTGGCACCAGGGGCATTCAGACAAGTCTTGTTAGGCTTGTGGGCCCCCTAGAGCAAAACGGAGAACATCATCATGTTAGTGAGCATTACATTTACATTACATTACATATCAGCTGTCCACAGCTGTCCACATATCAGCTGTCCACAGAGATGTCATATTAGTGTGTAGCCCAAACGGAGAATGCAATTGTGAGAGTCTCATCTTTTAATAGCGTGGTCATAATACTTTCTAGGCCAAACATTTCGGACGCTACAGACGTTTTTTTGAGAATACCTATTTTTGGGTTGTCTCATGTTCTAACAAACATTGCTCTAGCTCTGCCACCTTTCACTGCAGATGCAGAAGGGCGATATCGGCGGATGTGGTGGATTGAGACTCAGCCCATGCAAATCAACAGATATCCCTTGCTTAAACAGATGGATTTTGATGGGAATGTTTGATTATGTTAATTATATTTCCGTGTTGGGCTTGGAAATTATAGGTACAGTGGTGGAAAAAGTGCTAAATTGTCATATTTGAGAAAAAGTAAAGATAACTTAATAGAAAATGACTCAAGTAAAAGTGAAAATCACCAGTAAAATACTACTTGGGTAAAAGTCTAAAAGTCTAAATTCCTTATATATATATATTCATATTATTTTTTATACATTTTTTTTTATGGATAGCCAGTGGCACACTCAGACATAATTTACAAACAAAGCATTTTGTTAAGTGAGTCTGCCAGATCAGAAACAGTAGGAATGACCAGGGATGTTCTCTTGATAAGTGTATGAATTTGACCATTTTCCTGTCAAAATGTTATGAGTAATATTGGCTGTCAGGGAGAATGTATGGAGTAAAAAGTACATTATTTTCTTTAGGAATGTAGTGAAGTATAAGTAAAAGTTGGTAAAAAAAATATAAATAGTAAAGTACAGATACCCCAAAAAACGAATTAAGTAGTACTTAAGTATTTTTACTTAAAACATCTTTGAGATAGAGGGCAGCATTTTCACTTTTGGATGAATAGCGTGCCCAGAGTAAACTGCCTCCTACTCAGTCCCAGATGCTAATATATGCATATTATTATTAGATTTGGATAGAAAACACTCTGAAGTTTCTAAAACTGTTTGAATGATGTCTGTGAGTATAACATAACTCATATGGCAGGCAAAAACCAGAGAAGAAATCCAAACAGGAAGTGGGAAATCTGAGGTTTGTAGTTTATGAACTCAGCCCCTATCGAATACACTTCCTAATGCTTCCACTAGATGTCAACTGTCTTTAGTATGTTGTTTCAGGCTTCTACTGTGAAGGGGGGCCGGATGAGAGCTGTTTGACTAAGGGGTCTGGCAGCAGCCTCGTTTTCAGTCATGCGCACTTCACATGAGAGGTAGCTCTCATTCCATTGCTTTTCTACAGACAATGGCATTCTCCAGTTGGAACAATATTGAACATTTATGATAGAAACATCCTATTGATTGATTATATGCTTTGTTTCACATGTTTCTACGACCTGTAATATAACTTTTTGAACTTTTCATCCGACGTTCGGCTGGACAGGATTTGTTTACCAAACGCCCTAACAAAAGAAGCTATTTGGACATAATTGATGGACTTTATGGAACAAATCAAACATTTGTTGTCAAACTGGGAATCCTGGGAGTGCATTATGATGAAGATCATCAAAGGTAATTGAATATGTATAATGCTATTTCTGACTAATGTTGATATTTATTTTGACTGTTTTGGGCTCTGAGCGCCGTACTCAGATTATGCTTTTTAAATCTGACACAGCGGTTGCATTAAGGAGCAGTTTATATATATTTCCATGTATAACACATGTATTTTCATCAACATTTATAATGAGTGGAGCTTTCGATGTAAAGCATTTTTGGAATCAGACACTGTGGCTGGATTAATGAGAATTGTATCTTTAAAATGGTGCCTAATACTTGTATTTTTGAGAAATTTGATTTATGAGATTTCTGTTGATATGTATTTGGCGCCCTGTAATTTCATTGGCTGTTGGCGAGGGGTTCCGCTCCCAGGCAGGTTAAGTAGTTCACACCATTAGTCAAGGATTAAAAGCCAAAGAGAGTGGCGAGTATATAAAGCCTTAAAAACAAACTCAAAGCTAAAATCAATCAAGTCAATTAATGTCAGTTCCTACAAAACATCATTAATAACAACTTGGAGAAACGCTTGCCTTTTGACAATGAAATAATCAAAGATCTCAGCATTCTGGATCCGACTAAATGGCCATCAGTCCATGGTGAAGAGGAAGTAAGACGACTGTGCAAGCGTTTTAACTTGTGCAAAGACCAATCACTGAACGGGATACGTGTTCTAAGAGAAGATCCTAACAGTGAGCCCAAGGACTGAAAACCGAACTGTATGCAAACATTCCCTGTCAGCACAGCAGAGTGTGCGAGGAACTATTGCACCATAATTTGCAAATAAATTCATTAAATATCCTACAATGTGATTTTCTGGATTTTTTTCTCTCATTTTGTCTGTCATAGTTGAAGTGTACCTATGATGAAAATTACAGGCCTCTCTCATCTTTTTAAGTGGGAAAACTTGCACAATTGGTCTCTGGCTGAATACTTTTTTGCCCCACTGTATGTATATATATATGTTCAGACCCTTTGCTGTGAAACTCGATACTGGGCTCAGATGCATCCTGTTTCCGTGTATCATCATTAAGATGTTTCTACAACTTGATTGGAGTCCACCTGTGGTAAATTCAATTGATTGGACATGATTTGGAAAGGCACACACCTGTCTATATAAGGTCCCACAGTTGACAGTACATGTCAGGGCAAAATCAAGCCATTAGGTCTAAGGAATAGCCCGTAGAGCTCCGAGACAGGATTGTGTTGAGGCACATTGAAGGTCCCAAGAAGCCTCCATCTTAAATGGAAGAAGTTTCGAACCACCAAGACTCTTCCTAGAGCTGGCCGCCCGGCCAAACTGAGCAATCAGGGGAGAATGGCCTTGGTCAGGGAGGTGACTAAGAACCCGATTGTCACTCAGAAAGAGCTCCAGAGTTCCTCTCTGGGGATGGGAGAACCTTCCAGAAGGATAACCATCTCTGCAGCACTCCACCAGTCAGGCCTTTATGGTAGAGTGGCCAGACGGATGCCACTCCTCAGTAAAAGGCACATGACAGCCCACTAGGAGTTTGCCAAAAGTTACCTAAAGGAATCTCAGACCATGAGAAACTCTAGTCTGATGAACCCAAGATTGAACTCTTGGCCTGCTTTGGGCACCTTTCAAACAGGCTGTATGAATTAGAGTTTACCCACTTCTTCAGGCACCACTACACCACTGGTTGTTGTCAAACACGTGAGTCGGAAAAAAAGAGTGAATTCTACTAGATCAAACGCCAAAATGATTTTGCAGTTTAGGTATGTAGTACGCTAGTATGGGTATTCAGACATGTCAAGTGACTCACAGATTTCTTGAACATTGAGCATCTAGTAATTGTTTGCAGTAAGTGTGTTTTTGTTGTTGTTACTGACTGGAAAACTACTGAACACCAGAAATGCAGGAATCACTCCACCATTTCCTGGTTGCTAAAATTTGAATAGTTCACCTAATTTCAGTTTATGTGACAAAACAAGCAATGTATAGTGTAGAGAATCATGATAGCATCTAAATCGCTGTGAAATATACCTGGCTAGATCATAAATGAACAATTGTCCAGACAGAAGATTGATTTTATGAATTCCCCGTTTATTAACACAACTCAACACAGGCTACTGTTTGGCCATAGCCCACGCCAAATAAACCAATGATAAGACCTGACGTAAGAGAGAGAAGAATGGCTTAATATAGCCTTAAACTTGTGATGCTCCACCCCCTAAGAGTCTGTCTGTGTGTGTTTGTTTGTGTGTTTGTGTTTGTGCGTGGGTGGGTGGGTGGGTGGGTGAGTGAGTGTGTGCGCGTGTGCATGTGTTCTTTTGTTTATGCTGCTGTTCAGAAGCAGATGGAATGACTTGAGGCAATAGAGGTTAAGTAAAAATCTGTCAGTGCAAAGATATTCACATTGCCCAAATTACAAAAAAACACAGAGACAGGGTGCCATGCACACAGAGACAGGGTGCCATGCACACAGAGACAGGGTGCCATGCACACAGAGACAGGGTGCCATGCACACAGAGACAGGGTGCCATGCACACAGAGACAGGGTGCCATGCACACAGAGACAGGGTGCCATGCACACAGAGACAGGGTGCCATGCACACAGAGACAGGGTGCCATGCACACAGAGACAGGGTGCCATGCACACAGAGACAGGGTGCCATGCACACAGAGACAGGGTGTCATGCACACAGAGACAGGGTGCCATGCACACAGAGACAGGGTGCCATGCACACAGAGACAGGGTACCATGCACACAGAGACAGGGTGCCATGCACACAGAGACAGGGTGCCATGCACACAGAGACAGGGTGCCATGCACACAGAGACAGGGTGCCATGCACACAGAGACAGGGTGTCATGCACACAGAGACAGGGTGCCATGCACACAGAGACAGATTACACTGTAGTCTGTCATGGAAAGAAGAGTTCCTTCTGCTGTGTCGGAAATCACTTTTCAGGTGCCGGATTTGAATGTTTTGAAAGGAAGCTCAGGAGCATCTGGTTCAGCTGAATGCACTCTTCTGTATGCACGACTATGAGAACAAATATGATGTACAAAAGATACTGTAGCAATGGAGAAAATGGTTTTCTTATAAATCTATATGCGAACAGATAATGACAGTACTGCCATACAGTCAGGCTTTGACAGAAAGACTGGATAGGTTAAACAATCATTGAATCATGGCATGCTGAGATGGGAAGAGGGTGGATATGGCCTTGGCTCCAAGTGGGATTGAAGCTTTTGAAATATGTATGGGTTATTTAGGCTGGGGTTCAATCAAACTTGCACTGCAGAAACTGTTCACACACATACATACAGTATACAGTCAGGCACACCCTTATTGGCACCCTTGATAAAGATGAGCAAAAAATACTACAAAAAAATAATAAAAATACTGAGCTATGTTGTATGCTCAAAAAAACGTGATCATTTTTATCTCAAAAAGATACAGTAAGGGTCAACATTATTGGCACACCAAGACGATAACCCCAAGCACACATTAGCATCCACAAAGACAATGTTTAATTGACAACTAAATCAACATTTTCAGTCTCCCCGGATTTGAACCTTATTGAAAACCTCTGGTTTTAATTGAAAAGGGCAGTCCGTAAGCTCAGATGAAGGATATCAAGAATTGGGAAAGATTCTGAACAGAGGAATAGTCTCCAATCTCATAAAACATTTTAGAAAAAGCTCAATGCCATTATCCTTGCAAGGTGCGGTATTTAAAGGTAGTGAAATAATCATTTTGACTCCTATCTTTTTTAGAGAAAAAATGATTACTTGCTAAACAACATCTCTTTCTCTGAGCAGATGCATTAGTACAAAATAATATAATTTCCCAATTTCTTGACAGTATTTTCCACTGGTAAAACCGTATGAAATAATGTCAGACTAGACCAGTGGCTAAATGGTCTGATTTGAATACTGCCAACTTAGTCAAAACCGGCTCAGTATTGTCAAAATTTCATGTTGCTTCATGGGTCCAGTCTTGACGACTACAGTACAACGCTTAATTAACATTAGTATAGACAAGGTCAATCAATACTGCTGGATCTGTCCTTTTAGAGAATGCAGATGTGTTCTAAATCAATAGTCCTGTGTCATCACCTCTCATTTCAATCAAAATGCTGAGATATGATGCTGTGGCAGGTCTCCAGGGGATATACAATGTCTGGACTGCATCTCAATTCTTTAAATCTGTTTCCTTTCCTCATCTCCCTTCCTTCATCTACTAATGTGTGGACAGGTACTGGATAGGTGAAAATAAAGATGAGGTGTGTCACTTCACACACCCTTCTGTATTTATCAGTAGAATGATCCTAATCCGTTGAAGGTGCTGCACTGTGACTAGACCCTCTGCACTCTCTTTGGGCTTGTCTCTGTGTTAGAATGTGTTTTGTGTTAGTTGACCAAGCGTTGACAGGGGTCAGGACCTGTGCTACCTCCATCGTAACTCCTTGCCCTGCTCTCTGTAACTTCCTGAAGATCTGG
This sequence comes from Oncorhynchus keta, assembly GCF_023373465.1. Classification (NCBI taxonomy): domain Eukaryota; kingdom Metazoa; phylum Chordata; class Actinopteri; order Salmoniformes; family Salmonidae; genus Oncorhynchus; species Oncorhynchus keta. Next base: position 73,342,698 of record NC_068421.1, read on the forward strand.
TGGACAGCTCTGGAAGTGGTGAGCTGGAACCCTACCTACTAGGTACTGATTTATTTTCAATTTTCACTCCATGATTTGTTTCTAATTGTGTGTGTTTGGGTTGGTGCGTGTGTGTGTGTGTGTGTGTGAGTGCTTGAGCATCAAATCAAATCAAATGTTATTTGTCACATACACATGGTTAGCAGATGTTAATGCGAGTGTAGCGAAATGCTTGTGCTTCTAGTTCCGACCATGCAGTAATATCTAACAAGTAATCTAACAATTTAACAACAACTACCTTATACACACAAGTGTAAAGGAATGAATAAGAATATGTAACTAAAAATATATATGGATGAGCGATGGCCGAATGGCATAGGCAAGATGCAGCAGATGGTATAGAGTACAGTATATACATATGAGATGAGTAGTGTAGGGTATGTAAGCATTATATAAAGTAGCATAGTTTAAAGTGACTAGGAATACATTTATTACATTCAATTTTTGATTATTAAATTGGCTAGAGATGAGTCAGTATGTTGGCAGCAGCTAATCAATGTTAGTGATGGCTGATTAACAGTCTGATGGCCTTGAGAAAGAAGCAGTTTTTCAGTCTCTCGGTCCCAGCTTTGATGCACCTATACTGACCTCGCCTTCTAGATGATAGCGGGGTGAACAGGCAGTGGCTCTGGTGGTTGTTGTCCTTGATGATCTTTTTGGCCTTCCTGTGACATTGGGTGGTGTAGGTGTCCTGGAGAGCAGATAGTTTGCCCCCGGTGATGCGTTGTGCAGACCTCACCACCCTCTGGAGAGCCTTACGGTTGTTGGAGGAGCTGTTGCCGTACCAGGCGGTGATACAGGCCGACAGGATGCTCTTGATTGAGCATCTGTAAAGGTTTGTGAGTGATTTTGGTGACAATCCGAATTTCTTCAGCCTCCTGAGGTTGAAGAGGCACTGTTGCGCCTTCTTCACCATGCTATATGTGTAGGTGGACCATTTCAGTTGGTCCATAATGTGTACGCCGAGGAACATAAAACTTTCCACCTTCTCCACTACTGTCCCGTCAATGTGGATAGGGGGGTGCTCCCTCTTCTGTTTCCTGAATTCCACGATCATCTCCTTTGTTTTGTTGACGTTGAGTGTGAGGTTATTTTCTTGACACCACACTCCGAGAGCCCTCACCTCCTCCCTGTAGGCCGTCTCGTCATTGTTGGTAATCAAGCCTACCACTAGTGACGTCTGCAAACTTGATGATTGAGTTGGAGGCGTGTATGGCCACGCATTCATGGGTGAACAGGGAGTACAGGAGAGGGCTGAGAATGCACCCTTGTGGGGCCCCAGTGTTGAGGATCAGCGGGGTGGAGATATTGTTTCCTACCCTCACCACCTGGGGGTGGCCCGTCAGGAAGTCCAGGACCCAGTTGCACAGGGCGCGGTCGAGACCCAGGGTCATCATTAATGATGAGTTTGTAGGGTACTATGGTGTTAAATGCTGAGCTGTAGTCGAAGAACAACATTCTTACATAGGTATTCCTCTTGTTCAGATGGGTTAGGGCAGTGTGCAGTGTGATTTCGATTGCGTTGTCTGTGGACCTATTGGGGTGGGGAGGAAAATTGGAGTGGGTCTAGGGTGTCAGGTAGGGTGGAGGTGATATGATCCTTGACTAGTCTCTCAAAGCACTTCATGATGACGGAGGTGAGTGCTAAGGAGCAAGAGTCATTTAGCTCAGTTACCTTAGCTTTCTTGGGAACTGGAACAATGGTGGCCCTCTTAAGGCATGTGGGAACAGCACACTGGTATAAGGATAGATTGAATATGTCCGTAAACACACCAGCCAGCTGGTCTGCGCATGCTCTGAGGATGCCCGTCTAGGGATGCCGTCTGGGCCCGGCAGCCGTGCGAGGGTAAACACATTTTAATGCTTTACTCATGTTTGCTGCGATGAAGGAGATCCTGCAGGTTTTGGTAGCGGGCCGTGTCGTTGGCACTGTATTGTCCTCAAAGCGAGCAAAGAAGTTGTTTAACTTGTCTGGGAGCAGGACATCGTGGTCTGCGATGGGGCTGGTTTGCTTTTTGTAGTCCTTTATTGACTGTAGACCCTGTGACATACCTCTCGTGTCTGAGCAGTTGATTTGCGACTCTATTTTGTCTCTATACTGACGCTTAGCTTGTTTGATTGCCTTGCGGAGGGATCAGCTACACTGTTTGTATTCGGTCATGTTTCCGATCACTGCCCTGATTAAAAGCAGTGGTTCGCGCTTTCAGTTCTGCACGAATGCTGCCACCAATCCACGGTTTCTGGTTGGGGAAGGTTATAATAGTTGCTGTGGGTACAACATCACCGATGCACTTGCTAATAAACTTGCTCACCGAATCAGCATATTCATCAATGTTATTGTCCGACGCGATGCAGAACATATCCCATTCTATGTGATCGAAGCAATCTTGAAGCATGGAATCAGATTGGTCGGACCAGTGTTGAACAGACCTAAGCACAGGCATTTCCTGTTTTAGTTTTTGTCTATAGGCTGGGAGCAACAAAATGGAGTCGTGGTCAGATTTTCCGAAAGGAGGGCGGGGCAGGGCTTTGCATGCATCGCGGAAGTTAGGGTAACAATGGTCCAGGATTTTTTCTGCCTGGGTAGCAGATTAGCCTTGTTAAAATCCCCAGCTACAATGAATGCAGCCTCAGGATATATGGTTTCCAGTTTACAGGATATATGGTTTCCAGAGTCCAATGAAGTTCATTCAGGGCCATCGATGTGTCTGCTTGGGGGGGGGGGGGTATATAATGGCTGTGATTATAATCGAAGAGAATTCTCTTGGTAGATAATGCGGTCGACATTTGATTGTAAGGAATTCTAGGTCAGGTGAGCAAAAGGACTTCAGTTTCTGTATGTTGTTATGATCACACCACATCTCGTTAATCATAAGGCATATCCCCCCCAGCCCTTCTTCTTTGCAGAGAGATGTTTTTTTTCTGTCGGCGCGATGTATGAAGAAACCAGGTGGCTGGATTTGTCTACCTTGTTGTCAAGAGACTGGACATTGGCGAGTAGTACTCGGGAGCGGTGCGCCCGTCTACGGAGCCTGACCAGAAGACCGCTTCTTCTGCCCCTCCTGCGGCGCTGTTGTTTTGGGTCGCCGGCTGGGATCAGATCCATTGTCCTGGGCAGTGGACCAAACAGAGGATCTGCTTCGAGAAAGTTGTATACCTGTTCGTAGTGTTGGTAAGTTGACGTTGCTCTTATATCCAATAGTTCCTCCCAGCTGTATGTAATCATACTTAAGATTTCCTGGGGTAACAATGTAAGAGATAATACATAAAAAAAAAAATACTGCATAGTTTCCTGAGAACGCTAAGCGAGGCAGCCATCTCTGTCGGCGCCAGATGTTCACGCGATCGTGTGCGTGCATGTCTGTGCGTGCGTGTTTGTATCTGTATGTAACTGTATCTCTACTTGTATCGACTATTCCTCTTATATTCTCTCTATGTAAGACATGTCTTTGAAAAGTCCGTTGTAATTCTGCACATTCTGAAATAACCAACCTTTGCTATAACTGCAGGCATCAGAGATTATGTAGTGTGTTGCTCTTTTAATTATGGAGTACAGTGTCGTCTGTGCCATATGTAGATGTTGAAGTGTGTTGCCCTTTTAATTACGGAGTATTTTCAAACCTAAAATTAAGTTTAGGAGTTAATTCAGAGTGCTTAAGATTAAGGTTAAGGTTTGCGATAGGGTTCAAACAGAAAAAATTCTATACAAAACGAATGCCTAGCACTGGGATTTAGTGGACCCAGTGGACAATGGGCTTGTAAATAGCACATACTGTACACAAACTAAACATTAACATGTGACACAACATGACTTCTGAAGAATGCAATTTAAATCAAAGGGTTAACATCCTGGATAAACTCAAGCCTAAGGAAGAGCCTGTTTAAAGTGGGCTTAATCAGGGTCACGCAGAGTGTTTCTTAGTAGCCTTAAACAAATAGACTTTGAAACAAAAGTATAAACCTCACCCCCATGGTTACAGGCTTACAAAAAAGAAGACACCTGTACTATGTCAAATATAGAGTTGAAATGTGTTACATTTTGATTTTGCATCCCAATATTACACTTTATATATACTGAACAAAAATATAAACTGAACATGTGAAATGTTGGTTCCATGTTTCATGAGCTGAAATAAATTATTCCAGAAATGTCCCATACCCCAAAATAGCTTACTTCTCTCACATCTTGTGCACACATTTATTTACATCCTTGTTAATGAGCATTTATCATTTTCCAAGTTAATCCATCCACCTGACAGGTGTGGCATAACATAATCATTACACAGGTGCACCTTGAGTTGGGACAATAAACACCACTCTATAATGTACAGTTTTGTCACACAACACAATGCCACAGATGTCTCATGTTTTGAGGGAGCATGCAATTGGCATGCTGACTGACTGTTGTAATAAAGCCCTTTTGTGGGGGAAAAAACTAATTCTGATTGGCTGGGTCTGGGTCCCCAATGGGTGAGCCTTGCTCCCAAGTGGGTGGGCCTCTGCCCTCCCAGGCTCACCCATAGCTGTGGCCCTGCCCAGTCATGTGAAATCCATAGAATAGGGCCCAATGAATGTATTTCAATTTACTGATTTCCTTATATCAACTGTAACTCAGTGAAATCATTGAAATTGTTGCATTGTCACGCCTTGGTCATAGTATTTTGTGTTTTCGTTATATATTTGGTCAGGCCAGGGTGTGACATGGGTTTAAAATGTTGTATTTCGTATTGGGGTTTTGTAGTTATTGGGATTGCGGTTGAGTAGGGGTGTAGCATAGGTTTGGCTGCCTGAGGCGGTTCTCAATCAGAGTCAGGTGATTCTCGTTGTTTCTCGTTCCGTTTGTTGTTTTTTTGTATATTAAGTTATTTCATGTATCGTCATTAGTTTCATTAAAGACATGAGTAACCACCACGCTGCATTTTGGTCCGACTCTCCTTCAACAAACGAACGCCGTTACATGTATGTTTTATGTTGCGTTCATATTTTTGTTTAGTACATCACAGCAGACTGAAATATAACAAAACCCTTTGTCATAGAAACACCGGACTCTCCTGCTGGTTCTTCCAATAAAACAAACACCAGTTAATGTGTCCTGTGCTAATATCAGCATTTAATAAAGCCTCATAGGTTGCTCTCCACTTCTATCTCACTGCATGTACTACATGGTTCCCAATGTTCTATTTCAGATGCCAGAGACGTATCAGTGCATGTACTGTCTGCATGGTGCAGTAGGTGTGTGGTGGACTGATGACAATCATCAGAGTTAAATGACATCCAACTTTGGGCTTCATATCTTTGTTTATATCCTTCTGAGAGAGAGGGAACTGACGGGGTTAGGCCTGTAAGGCGCCACCCACTATGCTAACACTGGCAGTGATTCAAAACCAACTGGAGATAATCCCTGTATCTCAATGATAGCCGGCCTCCATTGCGTCTCAGAGATACATGACTTACAGAGGGATACACAAGATGGATGCCAGCCAAATGACAGCGTGAGAGAGAGAAAGGGATTGAGAGAGAGGCAGAGAGGGAGACGTGGGTGGCTACTATTGAAGGCTTCTGTCCTGAGGGTCGGTGAAGTCAGCATGTCGTCATATAGTTTGTTCTTCTGCAAACTGACCATGTAGCAAGAGAACAATCATTTAAAAATCGGGGAGGGGGGGTATAGCTGTAATTGATCAAATAATTACCATCAAGTGTCAAAGAGCTCTGTGTCTGTTGGTAATAGTTGTTTAGTATTTCAGCGACATGACAATCCAATTCTGGGGTTGGGTTTTGATTTCTGTGGCAACTGGTGCCAGTGTTTTTGTTATTCTTTTCTTCTCCATATTTCTTGACACTTTTTCTCCATTCCAAAGTTCCCAAGGCTGGGTGGGATCTGTTCAGCATGGATCTGTTTGATTTGTGCCAGCTTCAATCATAGAGGAGAATTTGTTGACTGTTGCTATAAGCCTTACTTTAACATCCCCGGCCCATGGGCGATACCACCAACCATTAAGAGGCATTACTGAATTAACAAGGGCCAATCGATGTACTGTAGATGGTGATAGACTAGCTCCTTGTCTTAGCATGAAATTATTTTCCTTTTCAATGAGATTGGCTGACCCCTGTATCACTTAAACTGATTGTATTGTTCTGGGGATACATATTTTGTAATCAACACCCATCTGAGTCTGCAGCAAATGGCTCCAGAACTCCATCTCATCTGCAGCCACTTTATACCCTGTTAAATAGGGGGGTGGTCATTCATGCTCAGTCGATTATGCAATATTTCAAAGGGCCCTGCAATTTCATTTTGTTAGAATCGGAAAATAAACAAATATTTGGTTAACATCCAAAATTAAAGTAGGGCTAATGTAAATTATACTTCTGAGGCAACATTTCAGAGAAATAATTAGATTGAAGCAACAGTGTTAGTCTGAGAGAGAGCAAGAGAGAGACAGAGAGAGAAAGACAGAGTGAGAGAGAGACAGAGAGAGAAAGAGAAAAAGAAAGAGAAAAAGAGAGAGGGAGAAAGAGAGCGATAGAGAGAGAGAGCTCCAGATGGTATACTATCTGAATTAACTTGAACTAAAGTCATGATGTGTCTTCTCACAAGTAAGTTGAGTGTTCACTTAAACAAACCAATAAAGCAACCAAATAAGTGATCTTTTCATTTTGGATAAATACAATGGCTTTGTACCGAGTCCAATGTACATGTTTTTGGTGGATAATATTCATATGACTTAGTTTGCTCACTTTGTGAGACTTTGGAAATATTGCACTGACAACAGAGAGGTTCACAGTCTAGGAGATAAAACATTGCCAGATATCTCAGAATGCAACCCTGCTCGTCTGGGCTAAGCTCTATTTTCTACTCTTTCAAACTTAATAGCATCATAACAGAAATTGAAAACAAAACCGATCCAATAACATTCCTTTATTGAATCTACCATGATGGAGGCTGATGAAACTTTTATTGTCTTCATGCCCATTACGGAAAAGAACAAAGGGAGGGAGGGAAGGAAGGAGGGAAGGGGGAGAAAGAGTGAGCGAGCGAGCGAGAGAGTGATTGAAAAATCTTATTCTACTTTCCCCAAAGCACAAGTGGTTATCTCCACCTTGCTACCACATTAAGACTTCCACCCTGCTATCATACAGCGGGTAAATGCCAGTATTTCCTGTGACTCACACAGGAGCAACAGATCAATAGACACCACGCCCAGACCAGCAAGACACTCTCCTCCTGCCCACCCCATTCTCTCCACTCCCGTAAAGAGAGTGGAGGGAACATGAAGGTCACACATACGCCCAAGCCGTGAGCAGGCAAACAACCCCCCTCTTACACTAGCACAAGCTATAGGCATGTACCAGATGCTCAGCAGGCTCTACTCACACTTACTGGTCTGAGGCCAAACCACACAACTTACAACATTGGACACTTTATGGAACACAACGTCTTCACTGTCTCATCCTGGAATATCCAAGGCCTGAGGTCATCTGCCTTTGGCCTAAAGAGCAGGAACCTGGACTTGACTAAAGAAATCAGACATACAGAGATTGTCATCCTACAATAAACATATAGAGTTATAGAGGACATGGACCCACTGGTTGCCCTCTAGTTTACAGAGAGCTAGTAGTCACATCCACCAAACTTCCAGGTGTGAAACAGGGAAGGGACTCAGGGGGTATGCTAATTTGATATAGAGCAGACCTAACTCACTCTATTTAATTAATTGAAACAGGAACATTTTACATTTGGCTAGAAATGAATAAGGAAATTATCTCAACAGAGAAAAATGTCCTCCTGTGTGCTACCCATATCTCCCCACCAGAATCCCTATACTTTAATGCAGGCAGCTTCTCCATCCTGGAGGGGGGAAATCAATAATTTGGTACTAGTCTGTGGCAACCTAAATGCCAGAACTGGGCAAGAACCTGACACCTTCAGCACACAGGGGGACAAACACCTACCTGGAGTTGACATCATTCCCTCCATCATATGTCCCCCTAGGAACAACTACTTAAACATAACCAACAAAAACGGGTCACAACTCCTCAGCTCTGTCGCATGCTGGGTATGTACATAGTCAATGGTAGGCTTCGAGGGGACTCCTATGGTAGGTACACTTATAGATCATCTGTTGGCAGTAGTACTGTAGACTACTTTATCACTGACCTCAACCCAGAGTCTCTCAGGGTGTTCACTGTGAGCCCACTGACACCCCTATCAGATAACAGCAAAATCGCAGTCTACTTGAACAGAGCAATACTCAATCATAAGCCATAAAAGCTAAAGGAACTGAATAGTATTAAGAAATGCTATAGATGGAAGGAAAGTAGTGTGGAACCCTACCAAAAAAACAATTAGGCAACAACAAATTCAATCCCTTTTAGACAACTTCTTGGACAAAACATTCCACTGTAATAGTGAAGGTGGCAACTTGGCAGCAGAAAACCTAAACAGTATATTTGACCTCTCGGCTTCCCTATCAAATCTAAAAATTTCAAACAGAAAACCGAAGAAAATTAACAACAATGACGAAAAACCTAAGAAAGAAATTCAGAAACGTATCCAACCACAAACACAGAGACCCAAAAGTGTTAGTCTATGCCTTCACTATGGTGAATAGACATGATCAAATACAAATCTTTAGAATCAACTATTAAGACTATACGACTACCAGAACCCACTGTATTCTCCAATTACATTGAATGAACTACAGGACAAAATACAAACCCTCCAACCCCAAAAGGCCTGTGTTGTTGATGGTATCCTCAATGAAGTTCTAAACTATATATATTTAGTATTAATTCATATGATTTAATAATATTTGGATCCAAGGACTGATCACCCCAATCCACAAAAGTGGAGACAAATTTGACCCCAATAACTACCGTGTGATATGCATCAACAGCAGCCTTGAGAAAACCATCTGCATTATCATTAACAGCAGACTCATACTTTTTCTCAGTGAAAACAATGTACTGAGCAAATGTCAAATAGGCTTTTTACCAAATTACCGTACGACAGACCACATAATCAACCTTGCACACTCTAATTCACCATCAAACTAAAACAAAACCGTTTGCTGATGATCTGGTGCTTCTGTCCCCAACCAAGGAGGGCCTACAGCAGCACCTAGATCTTTTGCATAGATTCTGTCAGATCTGGGCCCTGACAGTAAATCTCAGACAAAAATAATGGTGTTCCAAAAAAGGTCCTGTTGCCAGGACTACAAATACAAATTACAACTAGACACCGTTGCCCTAGAGCACACAAAAAACTATACATACCTCGGCCTAGACATCAGCGCCACAGGTAACTTCCACAAAGCTGTTAAGGAACTTAGAGACAAGACAAGAAGTGCCTTCTATGCCATCAAAAGGAACATAACATTTGACATACTAATTAGGATCTGGTAAAAAATACTTGAATCTGTTTTCCGTTCACCAACCAAGAATTCACAAAATGGGACAAACACCAAATTGAGACTGCATGCAGAATTCTGCAAAAATATCCAAGTGTACAATGTAAAAGACCAAATAAAAATCCAGGAAAGAGCCATTAAATTCTAAAACCACCTTAAAGGAAGTGATTCCCAAACCTTCCATAACAAAGCCATCACCTACAGAGAGATTAACCTGGGAAAGAATCCCCTAAGCAAGCTGTTACTGGGGCTCCTCTCACAAACACAGACAGACCGCACAAGGACAGCAACACAATTAGACCCAACCAAATCATGAGAAAACAAAAAGATAATTATCAAATCAAATTGTATTTGTCACATGCGGCGATGACAACAGGTATTCCTTACAGTGAAATGCTTACTTACAGCTCTTACTTGACACATTGGAAAGAATTAACAAAAAACAAGGCAAACTAGAATGCTATTTGGCCCTAAACAGAGAATACACAGTGGCAGAATACCTTACCACTGTGACTAACCCAAACTTAAGGAAAGCTTTGACCAGGGTGGCTCCCTGGGAGCCATACATTTTTTTTGTGCAGGCGCCCTGTGCCGCCCCCAGCAAGATGTTGCTCAGGGCGGCTGCCCGTTTCGCCTATACCTAAATCCGCCACAGGCTTTGACTATGTACAGACTCAGTGAGCATAGCCTTTTCTTTTGAGAAAGGCCACCGTAGGGAGACCTGGCTCTCAAGAGAAGACAGGCTATGTGCACACTGCCCACAAAATTAGGTGGAAACTAAGCTGCACTTCCTAGCCTCCTGCCAAATGTATGATCATATTAGAGACACATATTTTCCTCAGATTACACAGATCCACAAAGAATTTGAAAACGATCCCAATTTTGATCAACTCTGATATCTATTGGTTGAAAAAGCACAGCGTGCCTTCACAGCAGCAAGATTTGTGACATGTTGCCACACGAAAAGGGCAACCAGTGAGGAACAAACACCATTGAACATACAACCCATATTTATGTTTATTTATTTTCCCTTTTGTACTTTAACTATTTGCAAATAATATGACATTTGTAACGTCTTTATTCTTTTGGAACTTTTGTGAGTGTAATGTTTACTGTTAATATGTATTGTTTATTTCACTTTTGTTAATTATCTAGTTAACTTACTTTGGCAATGTTAACATATGTTTCCCATGCTAATAACGCAATTTGAATTTAAATTAATTGAATTGAGAGAGTCCAAACCCAAAAAAAGATTGGAAGAAAAAATAAAATGGCCGCCTATTCAGATAAAGCAAATTTATAGGTTAATGGGTTTGGTGATTTGGGCTCTTTAGTGCTTCTCTCTTCCAACACTGTCCCATAAGGGCCCTCTGTAGCCCCCACATCCTGCAGCCCGGTAATCAATGTGTTGTCTCTAAGTAAATGCTCGTAAAGCTGTTAGCCGGAATTTATTTGTTAGAAGCATTATGATGGTGTATTATTCCTTCATTATTGTTGATTTCACAGTGGCAGTGATAACCTAAAGTAGCGGGCATCAAATAAATGCCTGAAACTATATACTCTACATACTGGCCTTGACAAAAACAAAAGATGTGGGGCGAGTTTCTCTTCTGCACTGATCAACCAATCCAGTAAAGGAGTTAAGATGGAGTGATGCCTTGTTAACGTCCAAAAGTAGAAGTTGCGTCACAAGCTCTCTTTCTCTTTCTCTCTTTGGCAGTGTTCTCCAGTGGTGGAGTAAAAGTAAAGATACCGTCATAGACTCAAGTAAAAGTGAAAATCCCCCAGTGAAAAATGACTTGAATAAAAAGTCTAGAAGTATTTGGTTTTAAATGTACATTTGTCTAAAAGTAGCTGTAATTGCTAAAACATACTTAAGTATCAAAAATAAAAGACAAAGGAATTTAGGAGTAAAATTAAAAGTTGTCAAAAAAATATAAATAGTGAAGTACAGATACAGTACAAGTTTGGACACGCCTACTCATTCAAGGGTTTTTCTTTATTTTGACTATTTTCTACATTGCAGAATAATAGTGAAGAAATCAAAATTATAAAATGAGAAAATGCCAAGAGTGTGCAAAGCTGTCATTGAGGCAAAGGGTGGCTACTTTAAAGAATCTAAAATGTTAAATATTTGATTTGTTAATTAATACTTTCTTGGTTACTACATGATTCTGTATGTGTTATTTCATACCTTTGGGGTCTTCACTATTATTATACAATGTAGAAAATAGTAAAATAATGAAAAACCCTTCAATGAGTACGTGTGTCCAAACATTTTAATGGTACAGTAAGTAGTGCTTTAAAGTATATTTACTAAAGTACTTTACACCAGTGGTGTTCTCATGATCATGCTTGTTTTGGAGCAAAAAAGTTAGATATTAATTGCTATGATACTTATACAGTATTTAACAACAAATATAACTGAACAAATTAAATGTTTGCTATCTATGTCACGCCTTGGTCATTGTATTTTGTGTTTTCGTTATATGTTTTGTTCAGGCCAGGGTGTGACATGGAGTTATTGTATTTTCGTATTGGGGTTTGTAGTATTTGGGATCGCGGCTGAGTAGGGGTGTTGTATAGGCTTGGCTGCCTGAGGCGGTTCTCAATCAGAGTCAGGTGATTCTCGTTGTCTCTGATTGGGAACCGTATTTAGGTAGCCGGAGTTTCTCTGTGTATTTCGTGGGTGATTGTTCCTGTCTCTGTGTAGTTTCACCAGATAGGCTGTAATTAGGTTTCACGTTCCGTTTGTTGTTTTGCTTTTGTTTAGTTAATTTATGTATCGCTTTTTTCCTTCATTAAAGACATGAGTAACCACCACGCTGCGTTTCGGTCCGACTCTCTTTCTACAAACGAAGAACGCCGTTACAGAATCACCCACCACACACGGACCGAGCAGTGTGTTAACAGGCAGCGACAGCTTGAACAGCTAAGGGAGGACGTTATGGACAGCAGAGGCATGGAGTATACGACGTGGGAAGAAATCAACAGGTGGGCGGCCGACCCAGAGAGAGTGCAGGAGCCCGCCTGGGATTCGCTAGAGCAGTGCGAAGAGGGCTATAGGCGAATGGAGTCGAAAAGAAAGACACGGCGGCGCAGAGCGAAAACCGAAAGTAACCCCCAAATATTTATTGGGGGAGGGCGCAGAGAGAGAGTGGCTGAGTCAGGAGTCAGACCTGAGCCTACTCTCTCTGTTAATTGTGAGGAGCAGCAATATAAGGACGTCTGGTCTTGGGAGATGATATTAGACGGAAAAGGACCCTGGGCGCAGCCGGGAGAATATCGCCGTCCCAAGGAAGAACTAGAGGCGGCTAAAGCGGAGAGGTGCTGGTATGAGGAGGCAGCACGGTGACGCGGATGGAAGCCTGAAAAGCAGCCCCAAAAAATTATTGGGGGGGGGGCTTAATGGGAGTATGGCTATGCCAGGTAGGAGACCTGCGCAAACTCCCTGTGCTCACCGTTGGGCTAGAGAGACCGGGCAGGCACCGTGTTATGCTATGGAGCGTACGGTGTTTCCAGTGCAGGTGCATAGCCCGGAGCGGCACATACCAGCCCTTCGTATTGGCCGGGCTAGAGTGGGCATCGAGCTAGGTAAGCTTGGGCAGGCTCCGGTGCTCAAGAGCTCCAGTGCGCCTGCACGGTCCGGTCTATCCAGAGCCACCTCCACACACCAGTCCTCCGGTAGCAGCTCCCCGCACCAGGCTTCCTGTGCGTGTCCTCAATCCTGTAGCACCAGTTCCAGCACCACGCACCAGGCCTTCTGTGCGCTTCGCCTGTTCAGCACAGCCAGAGCCTTCCTTCCCTCCTGCGCTGTCGGAGTCTCCCGCCTGTTCAGCACAGCCAGAGCCTTCCTTCCCTCCTGCGCTACCGGAGTCTCCTGTCTGTTCAGCGCTATCAGAGCTTTCCTTCCCTCCTGCGCTGTCGGAGTATCCCGCCTGTTCAGCGCTATCAGAGCCTTCCTCCTCTACAGCGCTGCCGGAGCCTCCTGCATGTTCGGAGCAGCCTGAGCTGCCAGTCTGCAGGGAGCTGTCAGTCTGCAAGGTGCTGTCAGTCTGCATGAAGCAGCCAGAGCTGTCAGTCTGCAAAGAGCTGCCAGTCTACAAGGAGCTGCCAGTCTGCAGGGTGCTGTCAGCCTGCATGGACCAGTCAGAGCTGTCAGTCTGCATGACGCAGCCAGAGCTGTCAGTCTGCAAAGAGCTGCCAGTCTACAAGGAGCTGCCAGTCTGCAGGGTACTGTCAGCCTGCATGGACCAGTCAGAGCTGTCAGTCTGCATAAAGCAGCCAGAGCTGTCAGCCTGCATGGAGCAGTCAAAGCTGTCAGTCTGTTTGAAGCAGCCAGAGCTGTCAGTCTGCATGAAGCAGCCAGAGCTGTCAGTCTGCAAGGAGCTGTCAGTCTGCATAGAGCAGCTAGATCCGCCAGTCAGCCATGATCTTCTAGATCTGCCAGTCAACCAGATTCTTCCAGATCTGCCAGTCAACCAGTCTCTTCCAGATCTGCCAGTCAACCAGTCTCTTCCAGATCTGCCAGTCAACCAGTCTCTTCCAGATCTGCTAGTCAACCAGAATCTTCCAGATCCGCCAGCCAGCCAGGATCTACCGGAGCCTACTTCCTGCCTGAGCTTCATCTCAGTACTGGGCTTCCTCTCAGTACTGGGCTTCCTCTCAGTACTGGGCTTCCTCTCAGTACTGGGCTTTCTCTCAGTACTGGGCTTCCCCTCAGTTCCGGGCTTCCCCTCAGTTCCGGGCTGCCCCTCAGTTCCGGGCTGCCCCTCAGTCTCGAGCTGCCCCTCAGTCCTGAGCTGCCCCTCAGTCCCGAGCTGCCCCTCTTGTCTCTGATTGGGAACCGTATTTAGGTAGCCGGGGTTTCTCTGTGTATTTCGTGGGTGATTGTTCCTGTCTCTGTGTAGTTTTACCAGATAGGCTGTAATTAGGTTTCACGTTCCGTTTGTTGTTTTGATTTTGTTTAGTTATTTCATGTATCGCTTTTTTCCTTCATTAAAGAAATGAGTAACCACCACGCTGCATTTCGGTCCGACTCTCTTTCTACAAATGAAGAACGCCGTTACAATCTAGGTGATCAAAACATGTTTCTGGTGATTAGAAATTACTGTCCCGCTTTAAATTACGTCAGCAAAACACTACATAAATGTGTTACAAATCATCTATAACAGTATGTCGTGCTTAATAAAGGGTTCATAAATGTGGCATAAATGTGTGGCATACCAATGTCAAATGTGACATAACCCACTATGTCAAATATGACAGAAATCTGTGCTTCATCAAGGGTGGCATAAGCACCGCTTAATAAAGGCCATATAAATCATGTTAAATTCAACTTCTTAAGGATGACGCAGAATATAGTTCCCATGCAGGAAAATCAATCAGCGGAAATTTCAGAGTGGGACCTATAGTTTTTGATAAAACTCAAACTTTCATTAAAACACACATTCAAGGTAATGAATTAAAGCTACACTCGTTGTGAATCTATCCACCAAGTCAGATTTGTAAAATGCTTTTCGGCGAAAGCATGAAAAGCTATTATCTGATAGCATGCAACCCCAAAATACTGCAACGTCACCGAAAACGACAGATTTTGCGGTAGCCGGCGCTACCCAAAACGCAGAAATAAAATATAAAACATTCATTACCTTTGACAAGCTTCTTTCTTGGCACTCCTAGATGTCCCATAAACATCACTGTTGGGTCTTTTTTTCGATTAAATCGGTCCATATATAGCCTCGATATCGATCTATGAAGACTGTGTAATCAAGGAAAAAACTGAGTTTGATAACGCAACGTCATTTTTTAAAATTAAAAACGTTGATGATAAACTTTCACAAAACAATACTTTTGTAATGCAACTTTAGGTATTAGTAAACGTTAATAATCTATCAAAATGGTCACGGGGCGATGTATATTCAATAGCTCCACGTCCTGATATCATGTCCAAATATTTCTCAACCAAAACATCCGGTCAGAGACCGGAAGAAATGCGCTGCCTCGTGTCCGTTTGACCAAGAAACAAATCCGAGACAAATGACAAGACTGTTGACATCGTGTGGAAGCTGTAGGTATTACAACCTCTGCCCCATTTAATGTGGTTTCTTTTCAACAATACATTCAAGTGGCGCATTGATATATTTTCCAGTTTTCAGTGATCAGATTTTCCTGCGCTTTTCGATGAAACGCACATTCTGTTATAGTCACAGCCGTGATTTAACCAGTTTTAGAAATGTCAGAGTGTTTTCTATCCACACATACTAATCATATGCATATACTATATTCCTGGCATGAGTAGCAGGACACTGAAATGTTGCTCGATTTTTAACAAAAAGCTGCGAAAATGCGCATGATCCATAACAGGTTTCATGCATCTTGGTAGAGGATTGCAACGGCAGGATATTGGGTTCGATTCCCATGACCACCCATAAGTAAAAAATCTAAAGTGCAGTCAGGCACAGCAAAAAACATTGGTTGGGCCGTTTAAAATTAATTTGTATTTTTTGCCTACTTCTGTTTTTTCCTTAATTTTTCTGGTTTACCTCAGTTCTTTCACACTTTTTAATAGAAAAATAACAACATTTGATTTTCCATGTTCACAACAATGCTTAAATCACATCAGGTGATGACTTTTGAGGTCTGGGAGTAATCTAAGAAATGTAGATTTTTGAGTGTAGTTGCCCTTTAATTCAGTGAGCATGCCCTGCACTGTTGTTTGGTGATGTGTGATGTGATGTGATGTGATATGATTCGGCCGCAAATGGAATTGGTGGAGTAAAAGGGCAGCAACACTCTTTATTAGTCATAGCCCCATAAAATGACACCATATACATTCTACAAACCCTACTGAATATTTCCCACAATACACAGAATAATTATTGCTCTAAGCCATTCATTTATTCCATATACACTGCAAATTTCACTTAAGTAAGAACAAATATGAATCATTATTAATGTTTATACCCTTTTTTGTATAGACGTATAATGAATGGTTATTTACACAATTTTTACTATGATGTGGGGGAGTTTTATTTAGAAAATGTCCAAGATTTCTTCACCCGGAAGTACTTTTTTAGTGTTAGTGACGAGACACGGATTATGTGATGAATTCGCAAATGAACTGCCCACCTGTGCTGCCACTGGACAGCAAATAACAAGTAAAGTGAACATTTATTTATTGTAATTTACATTTGTTTGTAGTAGTTAAGTGTTGGGTTAGATTACATACTGTAGCTACCTTAATCATAATTTCAAAGAATTACAGTAACTTCACAGCAATTGCTAACTAGCTGAAGTGTAGCTAGCTATCAGGCTCAGCTAAATACAATGTCCCTAGATACAGCCACGTCTCATAGTCACATCATAAGATTTGTGTTTCCCATCTTTCCATTTAGAGTTTCTGGCACAGCACAGATATGCACTTATCCAGATGGTGTGACAAAGGCATTTCCTAACAGACCTGCTAACTTTCTTTGTTGTTACAGCTCAACTAAAAGTTTTGCGATTATGCTGCGGGACTTAGAGGTAATTTGAGGCTTAGTACGGTACCCTGCATCACTACTTCATTGCTTCAGACCAGTGCAAGGGGGAGTTAGAGCACTGATTATGCTTTTGGGTCCTAATGTGCTACAGTGTCTCTAACTGACAATGAATGGGCAACATAAAAAAAATTAACTGATAATTGTGCACAACTTCAAAATAGAATTTAAATGAAGTGAATGATGAGGATGAAGAAGGTGATGGAGTTTAGAACAACAGTCTAAGAATTGTGATTCCTCTGTCCTGCACACGCACTACAAAATAAAAAAAAATGTGTTACTACTTGTCAGTATTACTTACTAAAACTGTTATTACACTAAGATTTTTATTCTAAGAGAAACTTAAACTACAATTAGGGTGTAACGGCGTTCTTCGTTTGTAGAAAGAGAGTCGGACCGAAATGCAGCGTGGTGGTTACTAATGACTTTAATAGAAAAAGTGACACATGAAATAACGATACAAAATACAAAACAACAAACGGAACGTGAAACCTAATTACAGCCTATCTGGTGAAACTACACAGAGACAGGAACAATCACCCACGAAATACAAAGCGAAACCAGGCTACCTAAATACGGTTCCCAATCAGAGACAACGAGAAGCACCTGACTCTGATTGAGAACCGCCTCAGGCAGCCAAGCCTATACAACACCCCTAATCAGCCGCGATCCCAAATACTACAAACCCCAATACGAAAATACAATAACATAAACCCATGTCACACCTTGGCCTGACCAAATATATAACGAAAACACAAAATACAATGACCAAGGCGTGACAGAACCCCCCCCTAAGGTACGGACTCCATGGTGGCGGTTCCGGCTCGGGACGTGGACCCCACTCCATTAAAGTCATAGTTCCTCCCCTTCGCGTCCTGGGATAATCCACCCTCGCCGCCGACCATGGCCTAATAGTCCTCCCCCAGAACCCCACAGAACTGAGGAGCAGCTCGTGACTGAGGGGCATCTCGGGACTGAGGGACAGCTCGGGACTGAGGGGCAGCTCGGGACTGAGCGGCAGCTCGGGACTGAGGCAGCTCGGGACTGAGGGGCAGCTCGGGACTGAGGGGCAGCTCGGGACTGACGGGCAGCTCGAGACTGAGGGGCAGCCCGGAACTGAGGGGCAGCCCGGAACTGAGGGGAAGCCCGGAACTGAGGGGAAGCCCAGTACTGAGAGAAAGCCCAGTACTGAGAGGAAGCCCAGTACTGAGATGAAGCTCAGGCAGGTAGTAGGCTCCGGTAGATCCTTGCTGGCTGGCGGATCTGGAAGATTCTGGTTGACTAGCAGATCTGGAAGAGACTCGTTGACTGGCAGATCTGGAAGAGACTGGTTGACTGGCAGATCTGGAAGAGACTGGTTGACTGGCAGATCTGGAAGAGACTGGTTGACTGGCAGATCTGGAAGAGACTGGTTGACTGGCAGATCTGGAAGAGACTGGTTGACTGGCAGATCTGGAAGAATCTGGTTGACTTGCAGATCTAGAAGATCATGGCTGACTGGCGGATCTAGCTGCTCTATGCAGACTGACAGATCCTTGCAGACTGACAGCTCCTTGCAGACTGGCAGCTCTTTGCAGACTGACAGCTCTTTGCAGACTGACAGCTCTGGCTGCTTCATGCAGACTGACAGCTCTGGCTGCTTCGAACAGACTGACAGCTTTGACTGCTCCATGCAGACTAACAGCTCTGGCTGCTTCATGCAGACTGACAGCTCTGGCTGCTTCAAACAGACTGCCAGCTTTGACTGCTCCATGCAGACTGACAGCTCTGGCTGCGTCATGCAGACTGACAGCTCTGGCTGCGTCATGCAGACTGACAGCTCTGACTGCTCCATGCAGGCTGACAGCACCCTGCAGACTGACAGCTCTTTGCAGACTGACAGCTCTGGCTGCTTCGAACAGACTGACAGCTCTGACTGCTTCATGCAGACTGACAGCACCTTGCAGACTGACAGCTCCCTGCAGACCAAATATATAACGAAAACACAAAATATAATGACCAAGGCGTGACATAGGGTGTATAAATGTTAGGATTATTTTGATCTTACTGTCTTACTGTAGTACTGTAGCCTACTCCCGAAAGGTAATCTTGTACAGCACCGGAGTGGCACAGCGACTGCATCATTGCCGGCAGATGGTAGGCTTTTGTTTTCTCTCCCTCTAAAAACATAAATAAATCATTCTAAATAACAAACTGGATTTATTTAAAAATTAGCAACAATATCTCACCCCATGTTCAAGAATTTCTCGCTCACTTTAGTTTATTTGAAAACTAAATCATATCCAAATGATCGTTATTTTTTAAACAAGCCATAGAAAGTTGGTTGCAATTTCAGTTTTATCCACCAGAAAAGTAAAAAAATCAAATCACATTTTATTTGTCACATTCGCCGAATACAAAAGGTGTAGATCTTACAGTGAAATACTGACTTACAAGCCCTTCACCAACAATGCAGTTCAAGAAATATGAAAATATTTACGAAATAAAATAAAGTTATTTATTTTTAAAGTAACACAAGAAAATTACATAACAATAGTGAGGCCATATACAGGGGGTACCGGTGCCGAGTCAATTTGCGGGTGTACAGGTTAGTCGGGGTAATTTGTAAAGTGGCAATGCATAGATAATAAACATTGAGTAGCAGCAGTATAAAAACAAAGGGGGGTTAGATGTAAATAGTCCTGGTAGCTATTTGATTAATTGTTCAGAATTCATAAGGCTTGGGGGTAGAAGCTGTTACGAAGCATTTTAGTCCTAGACTTGGCACTCTGTACCGCTTGCCGTGCGGTAGCAGAGAGAACAGTCAATGACTTCGATGACTGGAGTCTTTGACCATTTTTGGGGGACTTCCTCTGACACAGCCTACTATATAGGTCCTGGATGTCAGAAAGCTAACGCACTACCCTCTGTGTTACAGTCAGATGCTGAGCAGTTGCCATACCAAGTGGTTACGCAACTGGTCAGGATGCTCTCGATGGTGCAGCTATATAACTTTTTGAGGATCTGGGGACCCATGCCAAGTGTATTCAGTCTCCTGAGGGTGAAAAAGTGTTGTCGTGCCCTCTTCACAACTGTCTTGGTGTGTTTGGACCATGATAGTTCATTTGTGATGTGGACATCAAGGAACTTGAAACTCTCGAACTCCTCCACTTCAGCCCCATTGATATTAAGTTATTTTGGCTGGGGGCAGCATTGAGTAGCTTGGATGAATAAGGTGCCCAGAGTAAACTGCCTGCTACTCAGTCCCAGTTGCTAATATATGCATATATGCAAAACTGTTTGAATGATGTCTGTGAGTATAACAGGACTCATATGGCAGGCAAAAACCTGAGGAAAAAAACAACCAGGAAGTGGGAAATCTGAGGTTGGTCGTTTTTCAACTCATTCCCTATTGAAGATACAGTGGGGTATTGGTCATGTTGCACTTCCTAAAGCTTCCACTAGCTGTCAACAGTCTTCAGAACCTTTTTTGAGGATTCTACTGTAATGTAGGGGCTCATAAGGGCTCTTTGAGTCAGTGGTCTCGTGATGCTTGTTCACGTGAGAGTTAGCTTGCGCTCCATTGAATTTCTGAAGACAAAGGAATTCTCCGGTTGGAACATTATTGAAGATTTATGTTAAAAACATCCAAAAGATTGATTCTATACATCGTTTGACATGTTTCTACGGACTGTAACGGAACTTTTTTGACATTTCGTCTGCTCCTAGTGAACGCGCTTCGTGCATTTGGATTTATTTACAAAACGCTCTAACAAAAGTAGCTATTTGTATGAATCCCTGCATGTGGAGTAAAGGTGGTCAAGAATGTTCTTTCCTCTGGTTACACATGCAGGTATAATTAAATTTGCCTGCATTAAACGCTCTCTTAGATAGTGTGGTCTATAGCTTATCATGAGGTATTCTACCTCAGGTGAGCAATACCTCGAGCAATACCTCGAGACACACACACACGCCCCTCGTCTTACCAGACAGAGCTGCTCTGTTCTGCCAATGCATGGAGAAGCCAGCCAACTCTATATTATCCGTGTCTCGGTGAAACATAAGATATTACAGTATTTAATTGTCCCGTTGGTAGGATAGTCTTAATCGTAGACCATCCATTTTTTCCCCCAATGATTGCACGTTGGCCAATAATACTCTTCGGCAAATTCTTACAAGGTACGCCGCCCTCCAACCCCTTTTGCTCTGTCTTTTCTTCATGCTGATGATGGGATTTGGGCCTTGTCTTGACAAAACAGTGTATCCTTCGCGTCAGGCTCATTTAAAGAAAAAATGTTAGTCCAGTTCAATGTGAGTAATCGCTGTTCTGATGTCCAGAAGTTATTTTCGTTCATAAGCGACGGTGGCAGCAATATTGTGTACAAAATTAGTTTCAAACAATGTGAAAAAACAAACAAATAACACAGTTGGTTAGGAGCCCATGAAATGGCAGCCATCCCCTCCGGTTCCAATATATGTTCATTTTTGTATGTATGTGTATGTGTTATGAATTACCAAAGGTGTCGGACTTTAAAGTAAGTAGAGCGTCAAGATGATACATATAATTTATGTATTTGTTATAAATTACCAAAGGGGTCTGACTTTAAATTAAGTATAGCAGCATACAATATAGAGTCTTTATGCATGTGTTATGAATGACTGAAGATATCTCACTTCAAACTAAGTATTACAAGACACTACATAAAGTGTCAATAAATAGATGATTAACTTTCTTCTGATTTATGAATGTTCTCTCATGATCCACATGTTACTGTAGTGTGTAAGATGTATTTAAATGGGTTGATGGACTTGCAAAGCCTGCGTTTGTGTATGTGTCAGAACCTAAATGATTTGGAGTGGTCCTACCTGAGACTACTATAGACCCCTTTATTGTTATTTTATTGTGTTATTTTTTTTCTTTATGTTTCATCACGGTAAGTGTTTCTTGGTGTAACGTCGTCCCCAGGCTATTGCACAGACAACATAGCCTGGGATAACAACCCTTCAAAGTTAACTTTAGTGGGAGTGACCATACTGAGTAAAGTTTTTTGTCATTTTCACTACTTACCACAGTCAAAAATCATAATTATTAATACACCTACCCATTTCCACAATTGATCTTCTTTAAAAAAATGTAATAAACTAATGAAGGCCAAGTTTGATGCGTTGGTCCATCAGACCTTCCTCGCACTTGAGTGGGAATGAGATTTCAGTGTATTGTGACTAACATGACATCACGTTAGAGCATATGCCAACCTTCCCCAGAGCATGTCACCATTTATAAAGAAAATATTTATATCATATTCGACATAGTGAGTCATGTCACACAGTTATGCCACATTTATGAACCCTTTATAATGCATGACATACAATTATAGATGTTTTGTAACACATTTATGCAGTGCTTATGAAGGCTTTATGAAGCCTTTGTAAGCTGAATGTCAATTAAAGCAGGACCAAAATTACATTACAGGTATACATGCCCAAATTACCATCAGACACCAGAAACTGATCAAGGGAGAGCTAATTTAAAAATAAGGGTTGATTTCACTTCTTTTGACAGTATCTTCTTCCTAATCTATAGCACCCCTCGCTGTTAAAGTCTACATTTCATCAGTTCGAATTGGTATACAGGGTGAGGTTTCTACTGAGACCCAATGCCAAATTTAGCTTCTCATCAGCTAGCCCAAGTATTCTCCAGCGAACTAAACTAATGTATTGCTAGTCTGGCATGAAAATAAATGTGATGCCAATAATAAAAAATGTATCATGAATATTTCCTCACAGCAGCCATTGAATGTATCTAAATGTATTATCATTGTTATTTTGTAGGGATTTTTCATACTCTTAGGTAAAGTATTTATTTGTAGGGAAATCTCGGTGGAAATGGTACAAATTGAGATGTTCAAGACCCTTGTAAGACATCATAGTAAAATAGAAGGATGTATTGCAAAAGGGAAATAGAACAATTGTAGTGTACTTAGGAAAAATGGGTTAGTCTGTGGACATCTGAGGGTTGGAATTAAGATTATTATTTTTTTATATTTTTTATTAGAGTGTAATGTATATGTGAGCAAAATAGCTGTAAGTAGCAGTAGAATATGTATTGTTGTCAGTTAATTTACTCCAATCAGGGGTGTTAGGGGTTGTGGAAAAATAAAAAAAATATTTTGAATTAGAAACTATCCCAAACATTTGTTTGATAGAACCAAAATATATCTACAAGCAGTTGCTGAGGGAATTAACAGATTCATTTCCGATTCCTGTTGTTGAGATGAACAAGCACAAATGTAAATGCTGATGTAAAACTATTATGCTGACCTCGCAAAACAGTAAAAACAACAATCTTCACAGAGTTTTAGGCCCCTGAAAATATTCCTAATTCAAGCATGTGACTCAGAAAACAGAGCTGGCAGCTTGGATGGCAGCCCGGATGTATGCTTCTCAGACAGACAACAGATCAAGTTATGCCACGAGCAGGTTTCTTTACATATTAATTGCATCCTCCAGCTGGTGTGAGAGGAGATGTTCCTAGACCCTCACCCTAACAATCTGATTCATTTTATATCCAGATATCTCAGATCTGTGTTTTCTAACATCATGTTTTAACAGCACTTCAGCCTAATGATGCAACCATGTTCCCCAAGACCACCAGGCAGGCCTGCTGAACACTTCTAGACGCTGTTGAATTAACTCATATCCACTGTCACATTGGAGATGTCTTGTTCACATTATTATTGTTTGGATAGAAAATCAACGATGCAGAATGAAAAAGCATTCTCTCTGTGCAAAGTGTCTGGAGACAGTCTGAAGGATATTGTTTAATAAAAGAAAAACAATAAACCTATACACTGCCTTCAGAAAGTATTTTCATACCCCTTCACTTACTCAACATGTTGTTATGTTACAGCCTGAAATTTTTTACACACAACACCCAATAATGACAAACTGAAAACATGCACATTTATTGAAAATGAAATACAAAAGTAGTCACACCACTGAGTCAATACATGTTAGAATCACCTTTGGCAGTGATTAAAGCTGTGAGTTTTTCTGGGTAAGTCTCTAAGAGCTTTGCACACCTGGATCGTACAATATCTGCACAATATTATTGTTTTTATTCTTCAAGCATGACGCTTGCAATGCCAGGGTTTTCAGTTTGCTTCCCACGGGGGACAATATGGAAAAAAGTATGCACTCACTACTGTATGTCGCTCTGGATAAGAGTGACTGTTAAATTACAAAAATGTAACTGTTCCAGCTGTTAGTACCTTGTCTTATTTGGTGGAAACAATAGATAGTAATGCAGGATTTACAAACTCTGTTTTCAAAAGAGTACAACTTCCTTCACAAGTCTTTGCTACAAGTCTCCCCGTATACTAGTTTATGTTAAGTTATGCTAAATGCACAACATTTACATGTAATGTTGACAGATCTCCTGAGAGAATTGATTGATTGACATGTCGGGGGATATAAATTCCGATATGAGTTTACGTAGCAGAAGGTGACGCCATTATACAAATTCATGTTGTGGAGGAGGCAGTAGGCATATGCCTGGTACAGCTGGTTGTACTCAGGGGAATTTTTCTCTGTACTTACAGTGTAGTGTGCCCCCATGCAAATCAGACAGCTGCAAAACAGAACACTTTTATATCCATATACAAGACAATGCCAGGGTGACAACTCACAAACACCATGGGGGTTTTAAACAACACAATATCCAAAGAAAATGCCCTGCCTTGTCATAACTGCAGCAACAGAGATATGACATGGCTGGTTGTGGGGCCGTCTGTGGTGCAGTCTGTAGGTTATGGAGTGTGTTGCCGTTTTAACAACCAAGCTCATCGCCAGCCTACTAGATGGTAAAAGGAGCTCATGTTGGATCTAGTGGATGGTAGGAAATTGCAATGGAAATAAAACTACACCCCATGCCTTAATTTCACCAAATACTACAAAATATGCCGTAATACACCAGAATTTTGCCTGGTTATAAATCAATAAAATGGCAAGGTGACAACTCGCAAACATTTTGGACATGTTGGTTGCCAATAATGTTTTGGGGTGATAGTTAACTTACAATAAGAGGCCAGTATCTGAAGAGTTGCCTGGACAAATCGCAGGTCTACTGGGGAAAAAATCTGGTAATCAGTATCCTAGATGCCATCTCCTGCCGTTGTGCCCTTGAGAAAGGCACTTAACCCCGAAAACAGCTTCAGGGGCTGCACTTTGGCTGACCCTATGCATCCCACCTCTCACTGAGTGTGTATATGTGTGTTTTGGTACAGCAAAAATGGTCTGCTACACAGATTGTTATTTGAGTGTATTCTCATATATTATTCAAGCTTTGTCTGACCCCACCCACACAGAATTCTGCTCATGGTTGATGTGAACCTAACATTTGCCTTAGATCTATAAACTATAACAGATTATAAAGGGAAACCCAGCCGTGAGCTGCTAAGCAACGCGAGCCTACCAGATAAGAGTAAATGCTTTCAATGTTCGCTTCGGGGCAAGCAAAACTTAACCATGCATGAGAGCACCAACTGTTCCTAGTGACTATGTGACACAATCAAATTTAATTTGTTACATGCGCCGAATACAACAGGTGTAGTAGACCTTACTGTGAAATGTTTACTTACAAGCCCTTAACCAACAACGCAGTTTTAACCAAATAAGAGTTAAGATAATATTTACAAAATAAACTAAAATAAAACAATTAACACAATAATATAACGATAACAAGGCTACAGTTAAATTCAGCTAAATACACCTTAGCCATTGTCATGGCTGTCGTAAGAACGGGACGCAGGCGCAGCGGATGTTGAGTTCCACATATTTAATTAAAAGAGAAACTTAAACAAAATATATAAATAAACAAACAACGAAACGTGACTACGTGGTGCACAAAAACAAAATAATATCCCACAAACACAGGTGGCAAAAAGCTACTTAAATATTATCCCCAATTAGAGACAACGATTACCAGCTGCCTCTAATTGGGAATCAGACAAAACACCAACACAGAAATATAAACTAGAACGCAACATAGAAATGATCAACTAGAATACCCCCGAGTCACGCCCTGACCTACTGCACCATAGAGAAACAAGGGCTCTCTATGGTCAGGGCGTGACAGCCATATACATTTAAACTGTTATTCACAATTCCTGACATTTAATCCTAGTAAAGATTCCCTGCCTTAGGTCAGTTAGGATCACCACTTTATTTTAAGAATGTGAAATATCAGAAAAATAGTAGAGACAATGATTTATTTCAGCTTTTATTTATTTTATCACATTCTCAGTGGGTCAGAAATGTACATACACTCAATTAGTATTTGGAAGCATTGCTTTTAAATTTGTTAACTTGGGTCAACTGTTGTGCGTAGCCTTCCAACAATAAGTTGGGTGAATTTTGTCCCATTCCTCCTGACAGAGCTAGTGTAACTTAGGTTTGTGGGTCTCCTTGCTCACACTAGCTATTTCAGTTCTGCCCACAAATGTTCTATAGGATCAGGGCTTTGTGATGGCCACTCCAATATTTTGACTTTGTTGTCCTTAAGCCATTTTGCCACAACTTTGGAAGTATGCTTGGGGTCGTTGTCCATTTGGAAGACCCATTTGCGACCAAGCTTTATCTTCCTGACTGATGTCTTGAGATTTTGCTTCAATATATCCTCATAATTTTCCTACCTCATGATGCCATCTATTTTATGAAGTGCACCAGTCCCTCCTGCAGCAAAGCACACCCACACGATGCTGCCACCCCCATGCTTCACGGTTGGGATGGTGATCTTCGGCTTGCAAGCATCCCCCTTATTCCTCTGAACATAACAAGCCTGGTTCCTCTCTAGGTTTCTTCCTAGGTTTTGGCCTTTCTAGGGAGTTTTTCCTAGCCACCGTGCTTCTACACTTGCATTGCTTGCTGTTTGGGGTTTTAGGCTGGGTTTCTTTACAGCACTTTGAGATATCAGCTGATGTACGAAGGGCTATATAAATTAATTTGATTTCATTTCATTATAGCCAAACAGTTCTATTTTTGTTTCATCAGACCAGAGGACATTTCTCCAAAAAGTGCAATCTTTGTCCCCATGTGCAGTTGCAAACCATAGTCTAGATTTTTTTATGGCGGTTTTGGAGCAATGGCTTCTTCCTTGCTGAGCAGCCTTTCAGGTTATGTCAATATAGGATTTATTTAACTGTGGATATAGATACTTTTGTACCTGTTTCCTCCAGCATCTTCACAAGGTCCTTTGCTGTTGTTCTGGGATTGATTTGCACTTTTTGCACCAGAGTACGTTCATCTCTAGGAGACAGAACGCGTCTCCTTCCTGAGTGGTATGGCGGCTGCATGGTCCCATGGTGTTTATACTATTGTTTGTACAGTTGAACGTGGTACCTTCAGACGATTGGAAATTGCTCCCAAGGATGAACCAGATGTGTGGAGGTCTTCAATTTGTTCTTGGCTGATTTTGTTTGATTTTACCATGATGTCAAGCAAATTGGCACTGAGTTTGAAGGTAGGCCTTGAAATATATCCAGAGGTACACCTCCAAATGATACAAATGATGTCAATTAGCCTATCAGAAGCTTCTAAAGCCATGACATGATTTTCTGGAATTTTCCAAGCTGTTTATTAAGGAGCCTTGTGGACCCAGACTTGGAGCTCCGGTACCGCTTGCCGTGCGGTAGCAGATAGAACAGTCTATGACTTGGTTAAGACCTTTAAACAGACCTTTAAACATTCTATGACCGATGTAAGACCTCCCCTTCTTAAAATGTTCACCTGAAATTACATACCCAAATCTAACTGCCTGTAGCTCAGTCCCTGAAGCAAGGATATGCATATTCCGGATACCATTTGAAAGGAAACACTTTTGAAATTAAAATGTGAAATGAATGTATGAGAATATAACACATTAGATCTGGTAAAGAATAATTCAAAGAAAAGAATATGCATTTATTTCCCATCATCTTTGAAATGCAAGAGAAAGGCCATAGTGTATTATTCCAGCCCAAATGCAATATACATTTTGGACACTAGATGGCATCGGAGTATTGGCAAAGTTTTAGACTGATCCAATGAACCTTTGCATTCCTGTTAAAAATGTTGTATAAAGACTGCCCAAATATGCCTAATTTGTTTATTAATAACTTTTTATGTTCAAAATTGTGCAATCTCCTCAAACAGTAGCAGGGTATTATTTCACTGTAATAGAAACTGTAAATTGGACAGTTCAGTTAGATTAAAAAGAATTTTAACTTTCTGCCAATATCAGATATGTCTATGTCCTGGGAAATGTTCTTGTTACTCAACCGTGGATGGGACACTGATCCCAATTTTTTTGTATTTTTTTTATTTCACCTTTATTTAACCAGGTAGGCAAGTTGAGAACAAGTTCTGGCCAAGATAAAGCAAAGCAGTTCGACACATACAACGACACAGAGTTACACATGGAGTAAAACAAACATACAGTCAATAATACAGTAGAAACAAGTCTATATACAATGTGAGCAAATGAGGTGAGATAAGGGAGGTAAAGGCAAAAAAAGGCCATGGTGGCAAAGTAAATACAATATAGCAAGTAAAACATTGGAATGGTAGATGTGCAGTGGAAAAATTTGCAAAGTACAAATAAAAATAATGGGGTGGAAAGGAGCAAAATAAATAAATAAATAAACTAAAATAAATACAGTAGGGAAAGAGGTAGTTGTTTGGGCTAAATTATATATGGGCTATGTACAGGTGCAGTAATCTGTGAGCTGCTCTGACAGCTGGTGCTTAAAGCTGGTGAGGGAGATAAGTGTTTCCAGTTTCAGTGATTTTTGTAGTTCGTTCCAGTTATTGGCAGCAGAGAACTGTAAGGAGTGGCGGCCAAAGAAAGATTTGGTTTTGGGGGTGACCAGAGAGATATACCTGCTAGAGCGCGTGCTACAGGTGGATGATGCTATGGTGACCAGCGAGCTGAGATAAGGGGGGACTTTACCGAGCAGGGTCTTAGATGACATGGAGCAAGTGGGTTTGGCGACGAGTATGAAGCGAGGGCCAGCCAACGAGAGCATACAGGTCGCAATGGTGGATAGCATATGGGGCTTTGGTGACAAAACAGATGGCACTGTGATAGACTGCATCCAATTTGTTGAGTAGGGTATTGGAGGCTATTTTGTAAATGACATCGCCGAAGTCGAGGATTGGTAGGATAGTCAGTTTTACAAGGGTATGTTTGGCAGCATGAGTGAAGGATGCTTTGTTGCGAAATAGGACGCCAATTCTAGATTTAACTTTGGATTGGAAATGTTTGATGTGGGTCTGGAAGGAGAGTTTACAGTCTAACCAGACACCCAGGTATTTGTAGTTGTCCACGTATTCTACGTCAGAGCTGTCCAGAGTAGTGATGTTGGACAGGCGGGCAGGTGCAGGCAGCGATCGGTTGAAGAGCATGCATTTAGTTTTACTTGTATTTAAGAGCAATTGGAGGCCACGGAAGGAGAGTTGTATGGCATTGAAGCTTGCCTGGAGGGTTTTTAACACAGTGTCCAAAGAAGGGCCAGAAGAACACAGAATGGCGTCGTCTGCGTAGAGGTGGATCAGAGACTCACCAGCAGCAAGAGCGACATCATTGATGTATACAGAGAAGAGAGTCGGTCCAAGAATTGAACTCTGTGGCACCCCCATAGAGACTTCCAGAGGTCCGGACAACAGACCCTCCGATTTGACACACTGAACTCTATCAGAGAAGTAGTTGGTGAACCAGGCGAGGCAAACATTTGAGAAACCAAGGCTGTCGAGTCTGCCGATGAGGATGTGGTTATTGACAGAGTCGAAAGCCTTGGCCAGATCAATGAATACGGCTGCACAGTAATGTTTCTTATCGATGGCGGTTAAGATATCGTTTAGGACCTTGAGCGTGGCTGAGGTGCACCCATGACCAGCTCTGAACCCAGATTGCATAGCAGAGAGGGTATGGTGAGATTCGAAATGGCCGGTAATCTGTTTGTTGACTTGGCTTTCGTAGACCTTAGAAAGGCAGGGTAGGATAGATATAGGTTTGTAGCAGTTTGGGTCAAGAGTGTCCCCCGCTGAAGAGGGGGATGACAGCAGCTGCTTTCCAATCTTTGGGAATCTCAGACGACACGAAAGAGAGGTTGAACAGGCTAGTAATAGGGGTGGCAACAATTTCGGCAGATAATTTTAGAAAGAAAGGGTTCAGATTGTCTAGCCCGGCTGATTTGTGGGGGTCCAGATTTTGCAGCTCTTTCAGAACATCAGCTGACTGGATTTGAGAGAAGGAGAAATGGGGAAGACTTGGGCGAGTTGCTGTGGGGGTTGCAGTGCTGTTGACCTTGGTAGGGGTAGCCAGGTGGAAAGAATGGCCAGCCATAGAAAAATGCTTATTCAAATTCTCAATTATAGTGGATTTATCAGTGGTGACAGTGTTTCCTATCTTCAGTGCAGTGGGCAGGTGGAAGGAGGTGTTCTTATTCTCCATGTACTTTACAGTGTCCCGGAACTTTTTTGAGTTAGTTTTGCAGGAAGCAAATTTCTGCTTGACAAAGCTAGCCTTGGCTTTTCTAACTACCTGTGTATAATGGTTTCTAGCTTCCCTGAAAATATCACGTGGGCTGTTCGATGCTAATGAAGAACGCCATAGGATGTATTTGGGTTGGTTAAGGGCAGTTAGGTCTGGGGAGAACCAAGGGCTATATCTGTTCCTGGTTCTAAATTTCTTGAATAGGGAATGCTTATTTAAGATGGTTAGGAAGGCATTTAAAAAAAACAGGCATCCTCTACTGATGGGATGAGATCAATATCCTTCCAGGATACCCCGGCCAGGTCGATAAGAAATGCCTGCTAGTTTAAATGTTTCAGGGAGCGTTTGACAGTGATGAGTGGAAGTAGTTTGACCGCTGACCCATTACGGATGCAGGCAATAAGGCAGTGATCGCTGAGATGTTGGTTGAAGACAGCAGAGGTGTATTTAGAGGGCAAGTTGGTTAGGATGATATCTATGAGGGTGCCCGTGTTTACGGCTCTGGGGAGGGTACCTGGTAGGTTCATTGATAATTTGTGTGAGATTGAGGGCATCAAGCTTAGATTGTAGGATGGCTGGGGTGTTAAGCATGTTCCAGTTTAGGTCACCTAGTAGCACGAGCTCTGAAGATAGATGGGGGGCAATCAGTTCACATATGGTGTCCAGAGCACAGCTTGGGGTAAAGGGTGGTCTATAGCAGGCGGCAACGGTGAGAGACTGGTTTTTAGAGAGGTGGATTTTTAAAAGTAGAAGTTCAAATTGTTTGGGTACAGACCTGGATAGCAGGACATAACTCTGCAGGCAATTTTTGCAGTAGATTGCAACACCACCCCCTTTGGCAGTTCTATCTTGTCTGAAAATGTTGTAGTTAGGGATGAAAATTTCAGAATTTTAGGTGGTCTTCCTAAGCCAGGATTCAGACACAGCTCGAACATCCGGGTTGGCAAAGTGTGCTAAAGCAGTGAATAAAACAAACTTAGGGAGGAGGCTTCTAATGTTACAGAAGTCATCAAAAGAGAGTGCCTGGGGAATAGGAGTGGAGCTAGGCACTGCAGGGCCTGGATTCACCTCTACATCACCAGAGGAAAAGAGGAGGAGTAGGATAAGGGTATGGCTAAAAGCAATGAGAATTGGTCGTCTAGAACGTCTGGAACAGAGAGTAAACGGAGGTTTCTGGGGGCGATAAAATAGCTTCAAGGTATAATGTACAGAGAAAGGTATGGTAGGATGTGAATACAGTGGAGGTAAACTTAGGTATTGAGTGATGAAGAGAGAGATATTGTCTCTAGAAACATAATTGAAACCAGGAGATGTCATTGCATGTGTGGGTGGTGGAACTAATAGGTTGGATAAGGTATAGTGAGCAGGACTAGAGGCTCTACAGTGAAATAAGCCAATAAACACTAACCAGAACAGCAATGGACAAGGCATATTGACATTAAGGAGAGGCATGCTTAGTCGAGTGATCAAAAGGGTCCAGTGAGTAGTGAGGTTGGTTGGGGTCACAGCGATTCAGACAGCTAGCCGGGCCATCGGTAGCAAGCTAGCATAGGATGGAGATCTGTTTTTAGCCACCTCGTGTGTTTCCGTCGGTAGGGTTAGTGTGGTCGAGGGGATCAATCCAATTCGCCCCAAAAAAATATCTAGTTATCGAGGCCCAAGAAAAAAAGAAAAAGAAATCATGCTCATTGTGGATGTTGTTTCAAAGCCAAACACAATGAAATGGGCAACGCTTTCTGAGGTGATGATTAATTCAAAACACCTATAAGCATATTAGAGCTTATGCATATGCATAGGCCTATATAGGAAAAACACAGAATTAAATTGATTGTGTTGCTATACAATACATATTCTAATAGCCTACCGCATATTATGCACAGCAGAAAAACATTTAAAGAAAGATTAATGATGTCTTTGGTACATAATTCGTCTAGCCTATACTAAAAAATAAACACATTTTAGTCATTGCTTTTGAGTGTGGATTGTGTTATGCATACTGGATAGACTGATTACCTTATACTACACTTCAAACGTTCTATCTATGAGTCTGGGAGTGAATGTAGGTGATGCTGTTGATTCATTGATTGTGCGGGGAGGCTTACCGAGTTAGCCTATAATTATAGAGAATTTGTATTGGATATTGAATAGCCTAGTAATATGGATTTAAACATTTTTCAGAATTAATAGGCTGACACATTACCTTTAGGTACAGAATATCTCACCACCATGCATTTACATCTCCTCCTCTCTTTCTTTCATTTCTTTCTCGAGTGCGCAGAGAGAGAGGGGCTGTCAACAGTTTTATGAAATGGCGTGAAATGTGTTCTTATAGTCTCAGACATTTCTATACGCAATTCTGTGTGAAAGCAGAGCTTTGATGGTTGCCACTAAAAAGCAGAGAATCCCAGCCTTCTACTGCTACTATATTTATTTCTCAGCTCCTAATATTAAGCATTGCTCTGCTATAAAACTGGAATAGCCTACCTGGCATGATTGAAAAACGAACTGTGGGAAAGTGGCCTAAATTCGCTATTCAAGTGCATTTGATTGACATGTATTTTTTCCCCTGCCGCTGTTCCTGCCCATTTGATATAATGGCCCATTCTAAAGATAAGATTAAATTGAGAATAGTCTGATGGGTGAAAATATGATCGTTTGATGAGAGAACAGTGTTTACAATCTGAGGCAAGGAACAGAGCGCAATCTTTTTTTGCTACTTTCTCAAATCATCAATAGCCCATAGTCACATCATGCAGCCTATATGTTTTTATTTATAAGACATTCTATGGTTTTTACCATTCATAACTAAAGTTTCCAAATAACTCTAAATCTAGCTTATAGAACCTGTTTCAAATTATCACTTTTACTGACAACAAAGCCACTTCATATGCGCACTCGCTCTGGGATGGAAAATAAATTCCCATTATTTTGTATTAAACTAAGTTAAATTATATTCTTCTTACAATAAAAACATATAATTTAAAATAATGACAGGGGATTTATAAGCATATCTGGTCTGCTAAATGAACAAGCCTACAGCCTATTTTATGGCGCACAGCCAGATAACATACAGTGGGCAAACTCATATTCTGTTCTTCTGAAATACATTTTCTTCATATTGTTTCTTTAATCTGCCTAAAATAAATAATGGATTTATTGTGATGGTGGATATTAAATTAATTTCTTCAACTTTTTAAATGTAGATGTTCCAAAGGCGTGCATCAGCGGCTTGTATGAGTGGAGGCCTGGAGATGAAAAATGTGTTTATGCTAATTAACAGTGAATTACTGTGAGACTAGCAGCCTTAGTCCTATCCATGACCCGGTCTTTAATATCAACTTATTTCAAGTAGACCACCATAGTCCCTGTGACCAGGAATGCCAAGCTAACCTGCCTAAATTATTGTCGCCTGTAGCACTCACATTTATAGTCACGAAATGTCTTGAAACGCTGGCCATGGCCCACATCAAAACTATGATCCCAGACACCCTGGACCCACTCAAATACGCATACCACCCCAACAGATCCACAGATGATGCAATCTCTATTGCACTCCACACTGCATGTGTGAATGTAAGAAAGCTGTTCGTTGACTGTAGCTCAGCATTCAAAAACATAGTCCCCTCCAAGCTCATCACCAAGCTCAGCACCCTGGTAATGAACATCTCCCTCTGCAACTGGATCCTGGATTTTCTAACGGGTAACCTCCAGTCGGTGAGGGTAAGCAACAACACATCCGCCACGCTGACCATCAACACGGGGGCCCCTCAGGGGTGTGTGCTTAGTCCCTTTATGTACTCACTGTTCACCCATGACTCCAACATCATCATCAAGTTTGCTGAAGACACGACGGTTGTAGGACTGATCACCGACGAAGATGAGGTAGCTTATAGGGAGAATATCAGAGTCCTGGCAGTGTGGTGCCAGGACAACAACCTCTCCCTCAATGTCAGCAAGACAAAGGAGCTGATCACGGACTACCGGATGCAGAGGGACGAGCACACCCTCATCAGCTGTAGTGGAGCAGGTCGAGAGCTTCAAGTTCCTGTTGTCACCTTAGAGCCTTTTTGATCTTCTATTTGGTTAGGTCAGGGTGTGACTTGGGTGGGCAAATCTATGTGTTGGCCGGGTATGGTTTCCAATCAGAGGCAGCTGTCTATCGTTGTCTCATACTTAGGCAGCCTGTTTTCCACCTGTCTTTGTGGGATCTAGATTTTGTTAGTTGCTGTATAGTCTGCAGAACATTACGTTCATTCATCTTTTGTTGTTGTTTTGGTGATGTACACTTGTAGACAACTTGGTCTCATTCCAAAAATGGACGTAACAGTTGTCCACATCACTAAGGATTTAACATGGTCCACACACACCCATAGATTTGTGAAGAGGGCATGACAGCACCTCTTCTCCCTCAGAAGGCTGAAAAGATTTGGCAAGGCCCTCAGATCCTGAAAATGTTATACAGCTGCACCACTGAGAGCATGTTGACTGGCTGCATCACCGCTTGTTACAGAAACTGCAGGTACCTGACTGCCAGGAGCTACAGAGGTACACCCAGTACATCACAGGGGCTGAGCTTGCTGTCATCGGCAGGGTAGCCTAGTGGTTAGAGCGTTGGACTAGTAACCGAAAGGTTGCAAGTTCAAATCCCCGTGCTGATAAGGTACAAAACTGTCATTCTGCCCCTGAACAGGCAGTTAACCCACTGTTCCTAGGCCGTCATTGAAAATAAGAATTTGTTCTTAACTGACTTGCCTAGTAAAAAAATAAAATAAATCCAGGACCTCTATTTCAGGCAGTG
Source organism: Oncorhynchus keta (assembly GCF_023373465.1). Classification (NCBI taxonomy): domain Eukaryota; kingdom Metazoa; phylum Chordata; class Actinopteri; order Salmoniformes; family Salmonidae; genus Oncorhynchus; species Oncorhynchus keta. The sequence goes on from NC_068421.1 coordinate 73,377,996, forward strand.
TCAGTGGAAGGCCCAAAACTTGTCAAATACTCCAGCCACCCAAGCCAAGGACTGTGATGTGTTATGTTGGATTTTCCCCAAACACAACGCTTGGTAGTTTTACTCCTGAATTTATCTAAGCTTGCAATAACAAAGGGTTTGAGTACTTATTGACTCAAGACATTTTTAAATAATTTGTAAAAATGTCTTAAAACATATATCCCCTTTGACATTATGGGGTATTGTGTGTAGGCCAGTGTAACAAACCTCAATTAAATCAATTTTAAATTCAGGCTGTAACACAACAAAATGTGGGAAAAGTCAAGGGGTGTGAATACTTTCTGAAGGCATTGTAAATAGCTAATAAAATGACTACTTTGGACTACCTGCATTGACTCTTTTTTGCACTAACTCTCTTGCACTGGCTCTATGCACACACAGGATTTTATCCACACACACACAGTACGTACATACACACACACACATTACCTGTGCACAGATGCATACTGACGCCACACACCCATTAGCACATCCCCACACACACACTTTCACATACACCACTTACACTGCTGCTACTGTCTATTATCTATCCTGTTACCTAGTCACTTTACCCCTAGCTACATGTACATACAGTAGCTGCCACAATTACCTCATTACCTTGCACATTGACTCAGTACTGGTACTCCCTGTATTTTGACGTTTACTCTTTTTTGTTATTCATTGTATATTTATTCCTTGTGTCACTATTTCCATTTTTTTATTACATTTTTAAAATCTTAAGATTTAACTCTGCATTGTTGGAATTTCACCATTAGTCTACACATGTTGTTTGCGAAGCACGTGACAAATATATATATATTTTTTATTTATTTGATCTGTATTAAGAGATGTCAGAATCCAGATTGCACTTCTCTCCATAAAGCACAGGCAAACAAAGGGAGGACATTCTGCAGCATTGGTCTGTGATTGATTACCAGTTAAAACCAAGTCTCAGTTTGCTGAATCAGGTGCAAGGTCTTTGACAGATCCCTAAAAAGATAATTTAACTTTGAGAGTTGCTGTTTTTCATCTCCCCCTCTTCAACAAGCACCAATGTGCAATGGTCTGTAATCACATACACCCACTCGCAGCCACTCACCCACCCAAGCGTGCATGCACACACACAAACACACACACATACCCTTCTCGTCCCTATTGTGCCATTTAAATCAAACACAATGCTCACCCATTCAAACCATTTGTTAGCTGCATTAAATCTGCCAAGAACAGTGGTTTGCCAAGACATTTGGATTGGAATACCATGGAGTTGGTCTGGGTCCAGACCTGATTTAAATAAAACAGCAGGCAGAATGTTTGTAAACCGAGCATAACAGGGGATTAGTAGAGACAATGTGTGTACTGTATCTGGTTGCTCTGTCATACTGCTACAACAAGTATGTGTGCTGTGTATATAATAACTAGGTAGTTATTTATAATAACACTTTGTGATAAAGCAGTTACTGTATAATGGATTATTAAATAGTTTATTTATAATTTTTTGATCATTAGTCCCACATTTGTAAATGATAGTAAGCTAGTGATTCATACATTTATAAATAACTATTAATTAATACCATTTAACGTGAAACCAGGCTACCTAAGTATGGTTCTCAATCAGGGACAACGATTGACAGCTGCCTCTGATTGCGAACCATACCAGGCCAAGCACAGAAATCCTAAATCATAGAAAAAAGAACATAGACAACCCACCAAACCCACGCCCTGACCATACAAAAACAAATAAATAACAAAAAACTAAGGTCAGAACGTGACAGTACCCCCCCCCCCCCTCAAAGGTGCGGACTCCGGCCGAACCTATAGGGGAGGGTCTGGGTGGGTGTCTGTCCGCGGTGGCGGCTCTAGTGCGGGTCGTGGACCCCACTCCACCATAGTCTTTCTCCGCCTCTTTAACCGCCTCCATAGCCTCTTTAGAGCGACGACCCTCGCCGCCGACCTCGGACTGGGGACCCTAGCAATGGGTCTCGAATGGACGGGAGATTGCGGCAGCAACGGACAGGCGGGTGATTGACGGGCGATTCTGGCAGCTCCGGAGTGAAGGGTGATTCCGGCAGCACCGGAATACGGACGGCTCTGGCAGCTCCTGACTAACCGGCGGCTCTGGCAGCTCCTGACTGACCGGCGGCTCTGGCAGCTTCTGACTGACCGGCGGCTCTGGCAGCTACTGACTGGCGGGCGGCTCTGGCAGCTCCTGACTGGCGGTCGGCTCTGGCAGATCCTGACTGACCGGCGGCTCTGGCAGCTCCTGACTGGCAGGCGGCTCTGGCAGCTCCTGACTGGCGGGCGGCTCTGCCAGCTCCTGACAGACGGGCGGCTCTAGCAGCTCAGGACAGACGGGAGCACCTGTAGGGAGGAGACGGAGGAGAGACAGCCTGTTGTGGGGGGCTGGTGCATGGAGGATGCACCGGATAGACCGGACCATGGAGGCGCACTGGAGGTCTCGAGCACCGAGCCTGCCCTACCCTACCTGGCTGGATGCTCCCCGTAGCCAGGCCAGTGCGGCGAGGTGTAATCGACTGCACTGGGCTGTGCTGGCGCACCGGGGACACCATGTGTAGGGCTGGTGCCATGTACCCCGGCCCGAGGAGACGCATTGGAGACCAGATGCGCTGAGCTGGCTTCATGGCACCTGGCTCAATGCCCACTCTAACCCGGCCGATACGAGGCGCTGCTTTGTACCGCACCGGGCTATGCCTGCGCACCGGGGACACCGTGCGCCTCACGGCATAACACGGTGCCTGCCCGTCCCCCTCTCTCCACGGTAAGCACGGAGAGTTGGCTCAGGTCTCCTACCTGACTTAGCAACACTCCCCATGTGCCTCCCCCCAATACATTTTTGGGGCTGCCTCTCGGGCTTCCAACCGCGCTGTCGTGCTGCCTCCTCATACCACTGCCTCTCGGCTTTCGCTGCCTCAAGCTCTGCCTTGGGGCGGCGATACTCTCCCAGCTGTACCCAGGGTCCCTTGCCATCCAGGATCTCCTCCCATGTCCAGGAGTCTGGAGATCGCTGCTGCTGCCCATTACCACGCTGCTTGGTCCTTTGGTGGTGGGTTATTCTGTCACGTTCATCGTAAGTGGAAGAAGAGGAGGACCAATGCGCAGCGTGGTAAGTGTCCATATTGATAATTTATTATCATGAACACAAAACAAAATAAAAAGAACGAAACGAAACAGTCCTGAACGGTGAATACAAAAAACACAGAACAGAAAATAATAACCCAACAACTCAAAGGTGAAACCAGGCTACCTAAGTATGGTTCTCAATCAAGGACAACGATTGACAGCTGCCTCTGATTGAGAACCATACCAGGCCAAACACAGAAATCCCAAATCATAGAAAAAAGAACATAGACAACCCACCCAACTCACGCCCTAACCATACTAAAACAAAGACATAACAAAAGAACTAAGGTCAGAACGTGACAGGAGACATTACCATCTCGTCACTATATCCAAATCTCTGCTAGGGCCTTAGGCCTGTTTCTATAGCGTATTCCAACAGACTAATGGGGGATATTTTAAAAATAAACTCAGGCTGAAGATGTGAACTAAAGGGAATTCATCTATCCATAAATGTGCACACAAATAATTTGTGCCGAGTTCAACTGGAAACAAATGTGCAAGCTTGAAAAAGATCAAGTACAAAGTAACTTTAACCCCTGTGAACTACATCTAACAACATGGAAAAAAAGACATTTGTCACTACACATGAATATAGCAGAACATAATACAATACACTCAACATCTTGATTGCATTTTGTGCGTGATTATTTATTATTTTTGTTTAAAGGTTCACAGTAGGTCCAAACCAAATTTGAGAGCACAAAATAGGCCTAGTACCTGTGTGATGAGTGTGAAAGGAAGTGAGTGTGTGCACGAGTCTATCACCCCACTCACTGTTTACATGATCACTACAATTGCATAGCATAGTCTGTGTTGTCAATAGTGACCTTAGATTTAGTGTCACTAGCAGTGTGTGCCTCAAAAGGAGAGAGCACAAGAAGCGGTGAGCAGGAGAGAGCAGACGTGCATCAATAGATCACTCTTCAAGAACTGGAGACCGCCTTCAGCTTACTGCCATCTACGCCCCATCACATAACTTTTTGGATGAATTCAAAGGTGTTGGTGAGTTCCTTTGAGTACCTCAAATGTAGGGTGTCTACCATACTGAACAAACCAATGAATCCCTCAGCAAGAGTGGAGAGGAAAGTCAACACAACTTCACCCTCCAGGACAACGGCGATCTTGACAGGATTGAAATGGACTGGACTTGGTATGATAATTTTTTTATTTAACCTTTATTTAACTAGGCAAGTCAGTTAATTAAGAACAAGTTCTTATTTACAATGACGGCCTACCAAAAGGAAAAAAAGGCCTCCTGTGGGAACAGGGGCCTGGGATTAAAAATTAAAAATAAATACAATATAAATATAGGACAAAATACACAATATCACAACAAGAGAGACAACACTACATAAAGAGAGACCTAAGACAGCAACATAGCAAGGCAGTAACACATGACAACACGGCATGGTAGCAGCATAAAACATGGTACAAACATTATTTGGCACAGATAATTGCACAAATAGCAAGAAGGTAGAGACAACAATACATCACGCAAAACAGCCACAACTGTCAGTAAGAGTATCCATGATTGAGTCTTTGAATGAAGAGATTGAGATAAAACTGTCCAGTTTGAGTGTTTGTTGCAGCTCGTTCCAGTCGCTAGCTGCAGAGAACTGAAAAGACGAGGGATGTGTGTGCTTTGGGGAGCTTTAACAGAATGTGACTGACAGAATGGCTGTTGTATGTGGAGGATGAGGGCTGCAGTAGATATCTCAGATGGGGGGAGTGAGGCCTAAGAGGATTTTATAAATAATCATCAACCCGTAGGTCTTGTGACGGGTATACAGAGATGACCAGTGTCAAATCTGATAGCTAAAGAATGGCTAAAGAACATCTAGCCGCTCAATCTAAAAATTATGTCTCCGTAATCTAGCACGGGTAGGATGGACATCTGAATCAGGGTTAGTTTGGCAGCTGGGGTGAAAGAGAAGCGATGACGATAGAGGAAACCAAGTCTAGATTTAACTTTAGCCTGCAGCTTTGATATGTGCTGAGAGAAGGACAGTGCACCGTCTAGCCATACTCCCAAGTACTTGTATGAGGTGACTACCTCAAGCTCTTAACCCTCAGAGGTAGTAATAACACCTGTGGGAGGAGAGGCATTCTTCATACCAAACCACATAACCTTTGTTTTGGAGGTGTTCAGAACAAGGTTAAGGGTAGAGAAAGCTTGTTGGACACTAAGAAAGCTTTGTTGTAGAGCATTTAACCCAAAATCCAGGGAGGGGCCAGCTGAGTATAAGACTGTATCATCTGTCTGTAAATGGATGAGAGAGCTTCATGCTGCCTGAGCTATGTTGTTGATGTAAATTGAAAAGAACGTGGGGCCTAGGATCGAGCTTTGGGGTACACCATTGGTGACAGGCAGTGACTGAGACAGCAGATTTTCTGACATTATACACTGCACTCTTTGAGAGAGCTAGTTAGAAAACCAGCCCAAAGACCCCTGAGAGACACCAATACTCCTTAGCCGGCCAACAAGAATGGAATGGTCTACCGTATCAAAAGCTTTGGCCAAGTCTATAAAAATAGCAGCACAATAATGCTTAGAATCAAGGGCAATGGTGACATCATTGAGGACCTTTAAGGTTGCAGTGACACATCCATAACTGAGCGGAAACCAGATTGCATACCCAAAAGAATACTATAGACGTCAAGAAAGCAAGTCAGTTGATTATTGACATGTTTTTCCAACACTTTTGATAAACAGGGCAAAATAGAAATAGGCCTATAACAGATAGGATAAGCTTGATCTCCCCCTTTAAATAAAGGATGAACCGTGGCTGCCTTCCATGCAATGGGAACCTCCCCAGAAAGGAGAGACAGGTTAAAAAGGTTGGAGATAGGCTTGGAGATGACAGGGGCAGCAACCTTAAAGAAGAAAGGGTCTAAACCATCTGACCTAGATGGTATTTTGGGGTCAAGTTTAAGGAGCTCCTTTAGCACCTCAGACTCAGTGACTGCCTGCAGGGAGAAACTTTGTGGCGGGGCAGGGGAAAAAGAGGGAGAAACATTGGGGATAGTCACATATGAAAGGGTGGGAGATAAGGAAATGTTGGACGGGTAAGGAGGCATGGCTGAGTTAAATAGGAAGACTGACTTAATGAAATGGTGATTAAAGAGTTCAGCCGTGTGCCTCTTGTCAGTAACAACCAAATCATCAAGATTAAGGGACATGGGCAGCTATGAGGAGGAGGGATATTCTCCAGGTCTTTAACCGTTTTCCAGAACTTCTTGCAGTTAGACCCAAAGAGAGAGAACTGCTCCTTAAAGTACCTAACTTTGGCCTTCCGGATAACCTGATGTCTCTGGTGACTGAGGATGGCTGCCGCTGCATCTCCCACATCTGGTTAATCTGAATCCTGCAGCTGGAATAGATCAACAGGAAAAGAACATTCAGAAGACATGTGAAGTTGTGCATCATACAAACATTTCCCCAAATATACTAGTGACTAGATATGCATTTTCTTGCCATATTGTTTTCATCCAACAATCACAGGTCTCCTTATATATCTAGGATTTAAATCAAGACGTTTAATGGGAAAGACATAAATGTACAGATAAACAACTATACCCTGCATGTCTTGAAAATTCCTGAGGCATCGTCAAGCAGAAATTAAGGAATGTCGCGGAGGACAGTGGTTTGTCTAGTGTTGACTTCAACTTGTTCCTATAGAAATAAGCACTTTAAATTTTGTGACATTGCAGTCTAATCTGATTTTGTACATTTGGGCCAGGTATCCCAGACACAGATTAAACCTAGGCCAAGACTATAACAGGATGTGAATGGAGATTCTCCATAAAAAAATGGGGCGGCAGGGTAGCCTAGTGGTCATTGGACTAGCATTGGACTGGTAACCAGAAGGTTGCAAGTTTAAACCCCCGAGCTGACAAGGTACAAATCTGTCGTTCTGCCCCTGAACAGGCAGTTAACCCACTGTTCCTAGGCCGTCATTGAAAATAAGAATTTGTTCTTTTAACTGACTTGCCTAGTTAAATAAAGGTAAAAAAATGTTTTAAATGCTTCTTAGTTCTTGACTAGGCTTAATCTGTACCTGGGAAACATGCCCTTAAATTTCAGTGTGGATTCAAATGAAAACCTACATTTAGATCATAAATTCTCAGGATGTTAGTCCATCCCTCTACCGTCATTCCAGTCCATAATGCCCTCTGTCTACACAAGGTCAGGAAATGGGGAGTGTGGCGGTCAAGTTTAACTTAAAAGGTATTTGGCATGTCCTGGTTTGTAATCCTGTTGATCTCTGCATAGGCCTACAACCAAAAATGGGACGGGACATTAATAAATAGTATTAACATCAATCATTTGTTTGCATATTGTACACTCATGTAAGGCCATTCTATGGATTTTGAAAATGTATGGAAAAATAAAGATCTTACCTGTGACTCCCAAACACAGAGCGGGCCAGAGGTCAAAGAAATCCTTCACAGGTCAAGGAATTCCTTCACTTCTCCTGTTGTATTACATGTAGAATAGACTGCATTTCAGAAATAAAGAGGTTCAAATATTACTTTTTTAACTAGGCAAGTTGGTTAAGAACAAATTCTTATTTTCAACGACAGCCTAGGAACAGTGGGTTAACTGCCTTGTTCAGCAGCAGAACCACATATTTTACCTTGTCAGCTCGGGGATTCGATTTTGCAACCTTTCTGCTATTAGTTCAATGCTCAAACCACTAGGCTACCTGCTGCCACGGCCCTAAGCTGTGTCCTCAATTGACCAGTGTCACTCAGATTCTCAGGAGCCTCACATGTATCTGAGCTCAGGCCAGGACATTGCTCTGGCACATCATCTACATCTATAGAGGGAGGGGTATTTATATCAGCTGATATCTCAATGTGCTGTACAGAAACCCAGCCTAAAACCCCAAACAGCAAGCAATGCAGGTGTTGAAGCACGATGGCTAGGAAAAACTCCCTAGAAAGGCCAAAACCTAGGAAGAAACCTAGAGAGGAACCAGGCTATGAGGGGTAGCCAGTCCTCTTCTGGCTGTGCCGGGTGGAGATTATAACAGAACATGGCCAAGATGTTCAAGAGATCATAAATGACCAGCATGGTCAAATAATAGGTCTGGGACAGGTAGCACGTCCGGTGAACAGGTCAGGATTCCATAGCTGCAGGCAGAACAGTTGAAACTGGAGCAGCAGCATGGCCAGGTGGACTGGAGACAGCAAGGAGTCATCATGCCAGGTAGTCCTGAGGCATGGTCCTAGGGCTCAGGTCCTCTGAGAGAGAGAAAGAAAGAGAGAATTAGAGAGAGCATACTTAAATTCACACAGGACACCGGATAAGACAGGAGAAGTACTCCAGATATAACAAACTGACCCGAGCCCCCCGACACATAAACTACTGCAGCATAAATACTGAAGGCTGAGACAGGAGGGGTCAGGAGACACTGTGGCCACATCCAATGATACCCCCGGACAGGGCCAAATAGGAAGGATATAACCCCATCCACTTTGCCAAAGCACAGCCCCACACCACTTGAGGGATATCTTCAACCACCAACTTACCATCCTGAGACAAGGCTGAGTATAGTGTAAAAAGCATCTAGACAGTATCTCCCATTTCTTTTGGACTAGCAATTGGTGTTCAATAGCGGAGATTTGTATAAGACCTTCGGTCTGTCTCTCTGACATTTGCAACATTGTTTCAATATTGAAATTTGATTTCCAGCTGTCCCATAGTACGTGAATGTGTAGGGGTATGGAGTTGAGATGAGACAGACAGACAGGCAGCTTTTCTCAGCCAGTCGAAATCATGAATCAGCATAATTTTTATGGACATATACAAAGAAATGTCAACAGGAAACAGGTCAAATGCGACGAAATGCAGCTAGTTTGCAGTCTTTCCCGCTGTGCTTTTGTCTAGCTCCTGAACAACAATATCCTGACGAGAGAGCACATTTTGCCAGGTGAAATATCGCATCATTCGCTCATTCTTCAAATCAAATAAAATGTTATTTGTCACATGCACCGAATACAACAGGTGTAGTAGACCTTACAGTGAAATGCTTACTTACAAGCCCTGAACTAGCAATGCTTTAAGAATTTAAGATTTAAAAAAAAAAAAAAGTGTTCAGTAAAAAATTGAAAACAGAAAATAAAAGTAACAAATAATTAAACAGCAGCAGTAAAATAACAAGTGAGGCTGTATACAAGGGGTTCCAGTACATAGTCAATGTGCTGGGGCTGTCACGAATCCCGTTTCCTGAGTCTGTTTTTTGCCTGTGTTCTGTCCTGGAGTGTTTTCTCTGGCGTCCTGGAACACACCCTGTCTGGTTGCCGGGCAATGTAGCCAGTTGGGAGTTCTGATTACCCGCACCTGTATCCCATCAGCTATCTGCACACCTGGTCCTGATCATCATCTCTCCTCTTCATAAGCCCGGACCTGACATCCATTCCCTGCCAGATCGTTAGCCATGAACAGTATGTTGTGCCATAGTATCAGCCTCAAGTTTGATAGAATTTGTTTTGTTGTTTTTTTACGTATTGCTTGCCTTAAACTTACCTCCGTTTGTTCTGTCTTCAGTTACTCACCCGGATCATTTACCCCATTCCCGCCTGGTCGTCGGAGGATTCCGCTACCCCATTGGATCCACCTATTTACTCCCATCAACTCACCACCGCTGCCCGCTACGCCACCTGGATATATCTACCCATTCACATTCACTTGTAAATAAATACTCACCTTCTTTCTACTCTCCTTGTCCTGGTCTGCTTCTGGGTTCGATTTTGAAAGACCGTGACAGAACGATCCGGCCAAGGATGAACCCAGCGGACCTGGACTCCGTTTGCCATGCCATTACCCAGCAGGGGAAGATATTGGGACAACACAAGACGGCGCAACAGGAGATAGCGGGTTCAATCCAGAACTTATCTGCTAGCTTGACACAAATCCAGGATCAGCTCAGTTTGCCGGCGATTCATTCACCACCTGTTTCACCCATCTCACCTGCCGTGTCTGGTGCGGTTTCCTTCCGTGAACCCAAGGTACCGACGCCTGATAAATATGAAGGGGATTTGGGAAGATGCCGTTAGTTTCTTATGCAGTGTGGGTTAGTGTTTGATCAGCAGCCCCATTCTTATGCCACTGACAAGGCTAGGATAGCCTTTGTTATTGAACTGCTGCGTGGAAGAGCTCTGGAATGGGCTTCAGCCGTTTGGGAACGACAGGAGACCTGCATGGCTTCATATCAGGAGTTCACGGGAGAGATGAGAAAGCTTTTTGACCATCCAGTCCGAGGTAAGGACGCAGCTAAACGTTTGTTCACTCTTCGCCAAGGAGCTCGCAGTGTGGCAGACTTTATGATCGAGTTCAGGACATTGTCTGTGGAGAGTGGTTGGAATGAGGAGTCAATACAAGCGTCTTTTTACCAGGGGTTGTCGGAGCAACTCAAGGACGAGCTGATCTCCTATCCAGAGCCTAGTGACCTAGATAGTTTGGTCACCTTAGCTATTCGGGTAGATAATAGAGTCCGAGAGAGAAGGAGGGAAAAGCAGTGGGGTCCATCTAATCAATCTGAGACTCGGTTACCATTCAGGTCAGGAAGTGGACCAGAACGGGTTGATCATTTTCCCTCACACGGGATTAGTGGAGGAGTCCTGCCGCCAGATCCTGAACCTATGCAAGTGGGGCGGCACGGGTTAACTAAGGACGAGCGCCAACGTAGACGTGAGACCAACAGCTGCCTCTACTGTGGTAGCTCGGGACATTGCATCTCCGTTTGTCCTCAGCGCCCGTCAAACTGCTCGGCTCGTTAAGTTTGGGAGGTTTGTTAGCGAGCCAGTTTCAACCTCTCAAGAGCCCTGTCAGACCTCGTTTTCCTGCTACCCTCATAAATAAGAATCAGAGTTTAGCGATTAATGCTTTCATCGATTCAGGTGCCGATGACAGCTTCATTGATGCCAACTTAGTGGAACAGCTGGGGCTTTCCAAGGAGCAATTACCGGAAGCCATTGAAGCAACCACTCTGAACGGCAGTAGTCTGGCACAGATCACTATGAGGACTGAACCGGTTAAGATGTTGTTGTCGGGGAATCATTCAGAGGTTATTTCTTTTTTTCATTTTGCCTTCCCCCCATGTTCCTCTGGTTCTTGGATACCCCTGGCTAAGAGAACACAATCCCTCGTCATCACCCCTGGGAGCTGGATTTTTTTTTTGTGAGTAAGAAGGATGGCTCTCTTCGACCGTGTATTGATTATCGGGGGTTGAATGATATTACGGTCAAGAACAAGTACCCCTTGCCCTTGATGAGCTCCGCTTTCGATTCTTTACAGGGTGCTACTGTGTTTTTACGAAGCTTGATCTACGCAATGCGTATCATCTGGTTCGGATCAAAGAGGGGGACGAGTGGTTGACTGGATTCAATACACCTATGGGCCATTTCGAGTACCAGGTGATGCCGTTTGTACTTTCCAACGCTCCAGCAGTGTTCCAAAGTTTGGTGAATGACGTGCTGAGGGATATGATCGGTCTGTTTGTGTTCGTTTACCTGGATGACATCCAGGTAAACGATTTTCTCCAAGGAGCTTTCCAGCCACATCCAGCATGTTAAGCAGGTCCTGCAGCTGTTATTGGAGAACCGTCTGTTTGTGAAGGCAGAGAAGTGTGATTTTCACGCCCACAATACATCCTTCCTCGGGTACATCATCTCCAGGGGTGAGATCAAGATGGACCAAGAGAAGGTTCGGGCGGTTTGGGATTGGGCCCGGCCCAGTACAAGATTGCAGCTCCAGAGATTCCTGGGATTTGCGAACTTCTATCGGAGGTTTATCCGTGATTACAGCCGGGTGGCCGCCCCTTTAACTGCTCTGATGTCTTGCACCAGAATTTTCTGTTGGACTCCTGAGGCAGACCGAGCATTTCTGAACTTGAAGAGCCGATTCACCAACGCGCCGATTCTCTCTCAACCTGACACTTCCCGTCAGTTTGTTGTTGAGGTGGACGCGTCTGATGTGGGGGTGGGCGCCATCCTGTCCCAGCGTAGCTCCACTGACGGTAAACTCCATCCCTGCGCCTTCTACTCTTGTCGTCTTTCACCAGCTGAGAGAAACTACGATGTGGGTAATCTTACCAATTCTTCTTAGCTAGCTACATGGCCGTCCTTGTATCAGAGATAATTGCATAATTATCTGGACTTTCACAAGAATAACGTAGCCTTCACTGCTATTCGGGAGCTAGCAACGCTAGCTAACTCACAGATTAGCATCACTGTGTGCTATTCACTCAACTTTTCCCTGACTTGATTAGTTCAGTGTTAGCTAGCTACATAGCTGTCTTTGTTTCCAAGATAATTGTGTAGTTTAGTGTGGCCAGCCTTGGAGTGATTATCTTAATTCACTGAGGTTCGCTAGCCAGCTATTTGTCGTCCTTAACGTAGGAGACTCTGCTAGCTGTTCTTCAGCTCCCAGCTAGCAACGATCACCATTCTACGTTTACTGATTCTAATTCAATCACTGGTCAGGGAGTATCACATTTTCACTTCATTACAGTACAACGGTTTTGATTTGTTTGATGTTTTTAAATAGCTACATGGCTAGCTACATAGCCGCATCTTTGTTTCAAAGATAATTGTGTAGTCTAAGAGGAGATTTCCTAGGTTCAGCTAGCCAGCTATTGTCGTTCTTTTAACTCAACGTAACGTAAACAACACTGCAGCTAGCCAGCTAGCCCCAGAATAGCAGCACTGTGGACATTATTACACTCAATGGAAAGGACCCTGATTAGGTAGTGCCAAAGCAACGAGCTGGACTGCCAGCTGAGCCTACTTTAGCAGTACTGTATCATTTTAATCATTTTAGTCAATAAGATTCTTGGCACCAAGGAACTTTCTGAACATTCGAGACCTGAGTCCACTTGTCATTCAATTTCCTTGCATTACGTAGCCTTTTCTGTAGCCTGTCAACTATGTGTCTGTCTATCCCTGTTCTCTCCTCTCTGCACAGACCATCAAACGTCATGCGAGTGTGGGCACCACCCTAATCTGGTGGTCCCAGCCTGACCCAGTGGAGTTCCAGGTCTCCGGTAGCCTCTGGAACTGCCGATCTAATATAACAATATAGAGCTCATCTCAGCCATTTGCCTCCCTCCAGTCCCTTGACTTCTTGGCACTGAAAACATGGATCACCACAGATAACACTGCTACCCTACTGCTACTCTCCTGTCCGCCCACGTGTTCTACAGCACACCCGAGAGCTTCTGGTCTGCTCTGGGTGGTGGCTCCGGGCCTCATCTCTCCCAAGTGGTCTTTCCTGCTTTCTCCCCTTACCCATCTGTCTATTGCCTCCTTTGAATTCCATGCTGTCACAGTTACCAGTGGCCCGGTTCAACATCCTGCATCTTTATCGTTCCAGGTTCCAGCCTGGGAGTGGTTCATCAAGAACTTGATGCCTTGATAAGCTCCTTTCCTTCAGGTGCGGCTCACCTCTCACAGTTCTGGGCGACTTTAACCTCCCCCTGGTGGGTACCTTTGACTCATTCCTCTCTGCCTGTTCTTTCCACTCCTCCCTCTTTTGACCTCACCTGTCTCAGAGCCTTCTCCTGCCTGTCCAGAGGCTAGGTCTCACGCCTGTCCAGACCTCATCTTTACTAGATGCTGTTCTTCCACCCTCCAGAGCTGCTAGAGTCTCCTGTCCATGACCACTACCTTGCCTTTTCCCTCTCTCTCGCCTGTCCAGACTTCCACACTGCCAGTCTGTCATGAGCCGGATGGTATCTGTCATGCCGTCCCAAGCCTTCCAGTCTGTCATGAACCCCAGAACCGCCAGTCAGCATGGAGCGCTCTTCCATCAGCTATCATCTCTTCTCTCTCTGCTCAAACTTTCTCCAGACCTAATCTCCAGGAGCCTCCAGAGCCGTCAGTCATCCTTTGAGCCACCAGAGCCTCAGTCAGCCAGGAGCCGCCAGAGTCCAGTCAGCCAGAAGCCGCCAGAGCTCACAGAAGCCAGGAGCTCGCCAGAGCCGCCAGTCAGCCAGGAGGGCATCAGTCTGAGCTTTGTCCTGAAGCTACCTTGGAGGAGTCAGTCCTGACTTTCAGTTGGAGCTACCCCTCAGTCCTGAGCTCCCTCTCAGTCTCTGGAGCTGCCCCTCAGTCCGGAAGAATCTTTCTTACGTTCAAGGTGTCCAAAGTCGCCTCAACCCCAGGTCAGGCCAGGCGGCTTTGTTTTTCCTGGACGCCACAGATTTTGGCGTAGGAGTCCCTGACGTTCCAGACCTGGGACCCTCCCCTATAGCTTCAAGAACGGCAAAGCTGACGCCTTGTCCCGGATGTTCTCCAAGACGGATGAGAGTGGGGCCAAGACTGAGACGATTCTTCCCCAGAACCTTGTCGTGGGAGCCGTTACATTGAAGATTGCGGAGGATGTGATGGCGGCCCTGAGACGGTCCGTTCTGCTGTTCTTCAGTGGTCCCACGCCAGCAAGATGGGCATTCTATGTTTTGTGTTTCTAGGTTGGTTTTCTGTGTTCGGCCTAGTATGGTTCTCAATCAGAGGCAGGTTTTGTTCAGTTTATGTTTTTAAATAAACAACCATGGACACTTACCATGCCGCATCTTGGTCTGATCCTTGCTACACCTCCTCTTCAGACAAAGAGGAGGAAAACCCTTACAGAATCACCCACCAACCAAGTACCAAGCGGCGTGGTAACAGACAGCGGCAGCAGCAGCAGCAGCAGCAGCAGCAGCAGCAGCAGCAGCGGCCAGTATCACAAGACTCCTGGACATGGGAGGAGAGTTTGAATGGAGAAGGACCCTGGGCACAGGCTGGGGAATATCGCCGCCCCAAAGCAGAGCTGGAGGCAGCGAAAGCTGAGTGGCGGCGATATGAGGAGGCAGCACGGCAGCGCAACAGGTACGAGTGTCAGCCCCCCAAAAAATTTGGGGGTGGCACCAGAGGAGTGTGGCTAAGCTAGGTAGCAGACCTGAGCTCACTCCTCATGCTTATTATAAACAGCGCGTTACTGGTCAGGAATCGTGTTGTGCGGTTAAGCGCACGGTGTCGCTAGTACGTGCCCATAGCCCGGTGCACTATAGGGCAGTCCCCCGAAAGTGTCATGCGAGTGTGGGCATCCAGCCAGGGCGTATGGTGCCTGCTCAGTGTGTCTGGTCGCCGGTATGCCATTTCGGTCCAGGGTATATAATATAATAATATAATAATATAATATGCCATTTAGCAGACGCTTTTATCCAAAGCGACTTACAGTCATGTGTGCATAAATTCTACGTATGGGTGGTCCCGGGAATCGAACCCACTACCCTGGTGTTACAAGCGCCATGCTCTACCAACTGAGCTACAGAAGGACCGTGTGGGTATCCTGCGCCTGCTCTGCGTGCTGTGTCTCCGGGGCGCTGGGAGGGTGCAGTGCGTCCTATGCCTGCGCTCCGCTCGTGCCGGGCAAATGTGGGAGTGGAGCCTAAGGGAGAGGTGCGCGTAGTAGGCGCTAGATCTCCCGTGCTTACCACCAGCCCGGTTCAACCTGTGCCTGCACGCTGGAGGGTCCGGGCTAGAGTAGTTATCCAGCCTGGGGGAGTGGTGCCAAGGCTGCGCACCAGAACTCCAGTGCTCCCCCACACCCCGGTCCTTCAGGTGCCCCCTCCTAACACCAAACCTCCTGGAGGTCTCCCCAGCCTGGTGGGTCCTGTGGCAGCCCCATGCACCAGGCTGTCTCTGTCTCCTCCCTACAGGTGCTCCCACCTGTCCAGAGCTGCTAGAGTCTCCTGCCTGTCCAGAGCTGCTAGAGTCTCACGCCTGTCCAGAGCTGCTAGAGTCTCCCGCCTGTCCAGAGCTGCTAGAGTCTCCCGCCTGTCCAGAGCTGCTAGAGTCTCCCGCCTGTCCATGACCTGCTAGAGTCTCCCGCCTGTCCAGAGCTGCCAGAGTCTCCAGTCTGTCATGAGCCGCCAGAGCCGCCAGTCTGTCATGAGCCGCCAGAGCCGCCAGTCTGTCATGAACCGCCAGAACCGCCAGTCAGCATGGAGGCGCTAGAGCCGCCAGTCAGCATGGAGGCGCCAGAGCCGCCAATCAGCCAGGAGCCGCCAGAGCCGTCAGTCAGCCAGGAGCCACCAGAGCCGTCAGTCAGCCAGGAGCCGCCAGAGTCGTCAGTCAGCCAGAAGCCGCCAGAGTCGTCAGTCAGCCAGGAGCCGCCAGAGCCGCCAGTCAGCCAGGAGCCGCCAGAGCCGTCAACCAGCCAGGAGCCGCCAGAGTCGTCAACCAGTCTGAGCTACCTCTCAGTCCTGAAGCTACCCCTCAGTCCTGAAGCTACCCCTCAGTCCTGAGCTACCCCTCAGTCCTGAGCTACCTCTCAGTCTTGAGCTGCCCCTCAGTCCGGAGAAATTTGTTAAGTCCAGAGGTGTCCCGCAGTCCTGTGGGCCTATTTATTAGGGTTCCCAGGTCAGGGTAGGCGGCAAGGGTCGCCATTCCTAGGAGGCCACAGAGGCGGACTAAGTCTATGGTGGAGTGGGGTCCACGTCCAGCGCCAGAACCGCCACCGCGGACAGATGCCCACCCAGACCCTCCCCTATAGCTTCAGGTATTGCGGCCGGAGTCACGTTCTGACCCTAGTTCTTGTGTTATTTTTTTGTTTTAGTTAGTCAGGGCGTGAGTTGGGTTGGCATTCTATGTTTTGTGTTTCTTGGTTGGTTTTCTGTGTTCGGCCTAGAATGGTTCTCAATCAGAGGCAGGTGTCGTTAGTTGTTTCACTGTTGTTTTGTGGGTGATTGTTTACGTGTCTTTGTTTTGTTCGCCACGCGGTACTGTTTCGGTTTTGTTCACGTTGATTGTTTTGTACTTCATTGAGTGTTCAGTTTATGTTTTTAAATAAACAACCATGGACACTTACCACGCCGCATCTTGGTCTGATCCTTCAGACGAAGAGGAGGAAAACCCTTACAGATAGCCTTTCGCTTGCATTTCAAAGATGATGGTACAATAACAATAGAAAAGAACGGTTGTTTTTTCTTTGTATTATCTTTTACCAAATCTATTTTGATTTATTCTCCAACATTCCTTTCACATTTCCACAAAGGTCAAAGTGTTTCCTTGCAAATGGTACCAAGAATAAGCATATCCTTGCTTCAGGGCCTGAGCTACATGCAGCTAGATTTGGGTATGTAAATTTAGGCAAAATTGAAAAAAGGAGCATATCCTTAAGAGTTTTAAGAATGTTATATTCAATCTCGTGCCTCTGGAAACCTGGTTTACAATCCTGTCTTCACGTTTCCTTCCTCTCTGAAATGAAGGGCTCTCCAACCATGTTCCTGCAGAGCTATAGTCCTGTAGGTTTTTGCTCTAAACCTAATTTAGTGCACCAAATTCTAATAATTAGCTGGTTAATAATCTGAATTAATTGGTTAATAATCTGAATCAGGTCAATTACAACTGGGGATTGAGAGGAAACCTACAGGAGGTTAGCTCTCCAGGTACGGGGTTGGAGAGCCCAGCTGAAATGCTATGTAAAATGTATCAATACTAAGTTGTCACAGAAAGCAGACACGAGAGGGGAAATGGAATGTGAGGTGAGAGTGCTCCCTGAGCAACAATCATCAGACCAAGCAGAGACAAGGTTATGACTCAACCCTGTTTCAAATGTATTGAGAACTCTTGCTTTCAGGGAGTTTGTAAAATAATACCCAGCCTTATACGTTGAAGTGTTCATGATTTCAAAGAAAAAAATATTAACAGAAATATTAACATAATGATCAACTTTTTTTTCTTTTGAAATCATAAACACTTCACCAACAGACAGAGTGCTGTTGGTTTCAGTTAAGGCAGTGGTTCTCAACTTTTGCCCTGGGACCCAAATTGAACCAGGTTGTCTCAGTCGCAACCCAATATTCACATCGGGAAAAATATCTCCAAAATACAATCTGGAAACTAATTCTAATGCTATATTGACAGTAAATGCAGGAATGATTTAACATTTTTGCCTATATTCTTGATTAATAATATTAATAAACTCACTGGCTTGAGACCACAAAATAAAGCAAAATACTGCCGCTAAGAGCTCCATATTGAAAATGCTGTGATTGAAGAAATCCTTTTCTAAGATTAAATTATTAAAAAATGTACATTTTCTACACACTTTCTACCTGGATTAAGTTGTTTAAATTCTCTCCACCCCCCCACCCCGCTCCCCTCTCCACCCCTCTCCATACCTATACCCTTATCCCCTCTCCACCGCTATCCCATCTCTCCACTCCTCTCCACCCCTCCATCTAGCCTCTACACCACTCTCCCTTCTCCACCCCTTGTCCCCTCCCCCTCCCCCCCTCTCCCCTCCACCGCTCTCCACCCCTACTCCCCTCTCCACCCCTCTCCCCTCTCCCCTCTCCACCCATCTCCCTCCTCTACCCCTAACCCCTCCCCCATCCACCCCTCTCTCCTCTCCCCTCTACAACCCTCTAACCACTCTACTCCTCTCCACCACTCTCTAGCCTCTCCACTCCTCTCTCCTCTCCACCTTTCTTTTCTCCACCCCTCTCCCCTCTCTACCATCTCCACCCATCTCCCCTCTCTATCCCTCTCCACCTGTCTCTCCACCCTCTCCCTCCTCTACCCCTACTCCCTTCCTCCTTCCACCCCTCCCCTGTCTCCTCTCCCCTCTACACCCCTCTAACCTCTCTACCCCTCTCCACCCCTCTCTAGCCTCTCCACCCCTCTCTCCTCTCCACCGCTCTTTTCTCCACCCATCTAGCCTCTCCACCCATCTAGCCTCTCCACCCCTCTCTAGCCTCTCCACCCCTTTCTCCTCTCCACCGCTCTTTTCTCCACCCATCTAGCCTCTCCACCCATCTAGCCTCTCCACCCCTCTCTAGCCTCTCCACCCCTTTCTCCTCTCCACCGCTCTTTTCTCCACCCATCTAGCCTCTCCACCCCTCTCTCCTCTCCATCGCTCTTTTCTCCACCCATCTAGCCTCTCCACCCCTATCTAGCCTATCCACCCCTCTACCTCTCTCCCGTCTTCACCCCTCTCCACCCATCCAGTCCCTCCCCTCTCCAGGCCTATCCCTCTATCTAGCCTCTCCACCCCTTCAGCCTATGGGGTGAGTTGAAACTAGAACTCAGTCAGATGTAACGGATGCGGACATCAGGTGGGCGATCCACTTACATCTGGTCTCAGTTCAGTTCCCCTGACTGACTGTTGCACCCCGCCATGCTGCCACACCTCCATCAGACATTTCTATTTCTCCCCTGTCTCCCCTTCCTGCCTCCAGAAGGAGCTTAAAATTAATTGGTTCTGTTTAACCATCCGCTGGCAAAAGCAGCAGGATTTACAGTAAGTCGCAACATCCTGTTTCAGACCAGGCCAGAATAAGTTACGGAAGAAGTTACTCAAGATATGGACATTCGTCTTGTTGACCCCAAGATGGCCTGCCATACTACCATCGTGAGCCAACCTCAGTATCTCCTGTCGAAGTGCAACTGGAACAACAACTTGAGACACACTGGGCCAATCGTCCTGCCCAGAAGTGGCATGTGGATGCCATTTCCTCATTAAGAACACCATCTCTGTCAAAGTAACCCACACAAACTTCAAAAACCCCTCTTCTGGACATGTCTCAGCAAAAAATATTTCCTCTGTTTCGCAATCAGCTGCTTCGAATTGTCAACTGCAATTTCTCATCCTTCAGTGGTCCTACAAACACACTCAATTTTGGGGTTTTCAAAGAAGAGGTCAACTCAGGAGGGTTAGCGAAATCAGAATAATCCATAAAAGTCTTGGATAGATCGACCATGGTGGGATCGCTGACATCCTCCACAGCACTAGACTTGCTCCCGGCGACTTTCTTAGACATAGCACGTGTAATGGCACACGCTGGGAACACTCTATGGTACTTTTCTGAAAAAGCATCAGGTTACTCTACTCTGGGTTCCTTACAAATTACAGGATTTGGCACAACCTTCTTCCAGCCAAATCGTTTCCCAAAATAAACGATGCCCCCTTCACCGTAAGGCTAGGCCCCACTCCAACAACAACAAAACCAGAAATAAGATCAGACTCGAGTTCCACAATATACAAAGGAACTTCCAAGCAGCCCATCTCAATGCCTGTAACCAGTTGCTGATCTTAGGATTTGGCTGCCCCAGTGTCTCGCAGTATCTTCATCGGCTGCTTAAAAGCATTGCCACTCTGCACAGACACGAATCCATCCGAAATCTTGTTTAGGGGATACACAAGTCCCAACCAGAGACTTAATAGGCTGGAGTTCTCCCACAAGAATAAACTGCTTTTTCTCTGTCTCATTTTTCTGTTTCAACTTAGGACACTGAGAGACAATGTGTCCTTTCTCACGGCAGTTTTGATAAACTGGCAAATACAAAATATACGTTTTCTGCCGATCTTTATCATTGGGCTCTGTGGAAATGGACGAAAACCTTGTAGGAGGAGGTGACTTCTCTGGATTGCTTTTTCTGTAGGGATAACTAATGGGTGCTTTGTTTGTGAAGATAGTTTTACGTGTCAACACAAACTTTCTCAGGAGTGAGATCCTTGTGCTAATAAATGTAGGTGACGACCCTTTCGTGAAGGCAATTTTTTGAACTACTCGAGAAATATGAGTGTCTTTAAATCTTCAAGGTCCTTGACCTCTTGAGAACCACACCACTGGTCAAAAAGACAAGCATGTTCCCTTGCAAACTCATCATGGCTTTTCGATTCAGTCTTTTGTAATTTACGAAACTGTTGTCTGTATGCCTCTGGGACCAACTCATAAGCCCGAAGGTTTAGCAGTGTCATAATTTGAGCTCTTGGCAAGAGATAAAGTAGAATACACTTTGGAGGGGCAGTGACCGAATATCTCACTGCCATTTTAGGGATGTGGCAATCCGTTCAAGCAGAGTAAACTATCTGTTCACCTCATTTTCGTTGAAAGGCCGTACAAGTCAACTGTTTCAACCAAGATCAAATTCTGTTGAGGGAGGATGGACTGACTGGATTCAGAGTGCGTCCAGATCTATGTCCCTTGCTTCCAGCTCCATCTCTATTAATCAAATGGCATGCGCATGTTCTTCTTGTTTGGCTACACGTTCATCTTGCCTTTCCCTGTGCTCTAACTCTAATATCTGTTGCTCCAATCTCTCCTCATGTTCTCTTTACTTTTCCTTGTTCTGAAGCTTTCATTTCTGTTG
This sequence comes from Oncorhynchus keta, assembly GCF_023373465.1. Lineage (NCBI taxonomy): Eukaryota > Metazoa > Chordata > Actinopteri > Salmoniformes > Salmonidae > Oncorhynchus > Oncorhynchus keta. Next base: position 73,399,302 of record NC_068421.1, read on the forward strand.
TTCAAGCTCTAATTTTTGTTTCTCCAATTTTGCATTTAGTTCTAACTCCCTTAGTTGCTCTTCTACTGGATGTAGTCTACCACCCATAGGATCCATTTCATCATTCCTCTCTGGAAGGATTTCCTCCTCCACCAAAGTAGTACCGATCAACTCTTTGTCTATTGCGTTTGGATCGCCAGATGCCACCTTGCTGTCATAATGCTTTGCATTGATGAGCAGATTCGCCTTTGTACATTTATCTAGCATCTCCCATGTAAGGTTTTCTACAAATTCTTCCAACTTAAAGTCCATGTTTTTTTTTGTAAGACTATGAGTTAATGCTATTTTCTAAATGATTCCAAAAATCCTATAACCTCTTTGGGTGGATGTAAGTGACAGAAACTATACCACAGAAGTGAATTTTGAACACTCAAAAATCTGGGCACAGCAGCCCTTCAGAATAGGTGAATAGAGTGACCACCATACTCATGGGAAGCAAGATCTCGGACAAGCACCCAAGCTGGACATGCTTATTTGTATATTTTTCATTTAAATCATCTCTTCCTACACTCCAGTAATCCCTCTGTCTCCATATTTCTCGCTACACCCACTGTGTTCCTTCCTCCCTGTCACTGATTAAAACTGCTATCATTAAAAAGAATGAAATGAGGGATGGGTTTCTTTACCAAGGTTGACTGTACTGAGCCAGAGTACATGCCCTTATGTCTTCTCTAACATTGAGGATCTGAAGATAAAAGTTGAGTAACGATATCTCCTGTTGACTAATCTAATTACATAGTGTACCAGTCGGGAGGAGGGTAGGACGGCTCATAATAATGGCTGTACCTGAGTTATATGAATTGCATCAAACGCATAGACACCATGTGTTTCATAGTATTCTACTGATTCCGCTCCAGCCATTGCCACGAGCATGTCCTCCCCAATTAAGGTGCCACGAACCTCCTATGTAGTGTACATACATATAATTACACAGCATGAGTATAGTGATATCTTTGGTACAGCTGTTTAAGCTATTTAATTATTTGCTTACCTAATAGAATGGAGGAGAACCTACCTTGTACTGGATTGACAACTGGAATATAGAGACAAGATCTGGGGAGACAAACATCATTTTCTTATTACTGTGTTTCACATTGTTTCCATTGCTTAATTATGGAATTTTCCAAACTCATGGTGATTTGTAAACAAATAAAAAAGTTAATTAAGTCTTGAATATGCACTTCTAGTTTATAATGTGTATTTTAATCTGTGTGTGTGTGTGTGCATGTGTGTGCGTGTGTGCGCGTGGGCGTCTGTGTGTGTGTGTGGGTGTGTGTGAGCACATTAGAGCAAATCCGTTTGTGACAGACGTTGGTTTTATGCATAAGGGGAGAGAACATATTCCAATATGCAGACACCAAAGTACAAAACAAAAGCTGAATACAACAAATAAAAGCATGAAACAACCAAGCGGATAAAGCCTTGGTGAGAGAATAATGCCTGGTGACAAACTAGGACAACAGCTTTTTGTGCTTGTACTGAGCAGGACAAAGTAGGACCAGAACCAGGTCATTAGAAAACTGTAACCTCTTAAGAACGTTGTTGTGTAGCAAACAGACAAATTAAGCAATATACTGTATGTACATACAATAAACAGCAGATGTATCTAGATTCAGTGCCTTCGAAAAGTAGTCACACCCCTTGACTTTTTCCACATATTGTTGTGTTACAGCCTGAATTTAAAATTGATTCAATTGAGATTTGTTGCACAATGTCAAAGGGGAATTATGTTATTTGAAATATTGTAAATTAAATATGAAAAGCTGAACCGGACAAGCTTTTTTCAGGATACCCCAAACAATCGGAAAGGTGATTCATCAGAGAAATTGACTTTACCCCAGTCCTCAGCAGTCCAATCCCTGTACCCTTTGCAGAATAAGTTTTCCATTGACCTCATGGTGAAATCCCTGAGTGGTTTCCTTCCTTTCAAGGCAACTGAGTTAGGAAGTATGCCTGTATCTTTGTAGTGACTAGGTGTATTGATACACCATCCAAAGTGTAATTATTAACTTCACCATACTCAAAGGGGTATTCAATGTCTGCTTTTTTAGTTTACTTTAATTATACGATTATCCATGTTTCTCAAACCTCAAATTTGTAAGTTGTTCCAAACGTTGTGTGTTTAAGGTTAAGTTTAGTTATTAACTCCACATTTTTACGGTTAGGCATTTAACCCTTCCCTTAACCATTCACACAATGGTTAAGGGAAGGGTTAAAGGGGAATTTAACCCTGGCTCTGCCACAACATGTAGTCATTACTATACTAACAACATTACATTTTTGTCATGAACATCAACATTATCCAAACCACAAGCTATAACGAGCACATTTTTATTCCACTGGAGGAATCGGGAATCTTCGACTTCCTGTGAATTTGTCTGCTCATAGTCAACCACAAAGTCCAGCATTCATAGTGAATGCAGATTACCGCATCGCTAGGTTAGATGAGACGTGCCAACAAAATTGGTTCACATCAAATCAAATCACATTTTATTGGTCACATACAGTCGTGGCCAAACGTTTTGAGAATGACACAAATGTTAATTTCCACAAAGTTTGCTGCTTCTGTGTCTTTAGATATTTTTTGTCAGATGTTACTATGGAACACTGAAGTATAATTACAAGCATTTCATAAGTTTTCAAAGGCTTTTATTGACAATTTCATGAAGTTGATGCAAAGAGTCAATATTTGCAGTGTTGACCCTTCTTTTTCAAGACCTCTGCAATCCACCCTGGTGTGCTGTCAATTAACTTCTGGGCCACATCCTGACTGATGGCAGCCCATTCTTGCATAATCAATGCTTGGAGTTTGTCAGAATTTGTGGGTTTTTGTTTGTCCACCCGCCTCTTGAGGATTGACCACAAGTTCTCAATAGGATTAAGGTCTGGGGAGTTTCCTGGTCATGGACCTAAAATATTGATGTTTTGTTCCCCGAGCCACATAGGTATCACTTTTGCTTTATGGCAATACTGTTGGTTGGATGGTTGGGAGAAGTTGCTCCCCGAGGATGTGTTGGTGCCATTCTTTATGCATGGCTGTGTTCTTAGGCGAAATTATGAGTGAGCCCACTCCCTTAGCTGAGAGGTAACCCCACACATGAATGACCTCAGGATGCTTTACTGTTGGCATGACACATGACTGATGCTAGCGCTCACCTTGTCTTCTCCGGACAAGCTTTTTTCCGGATGCCCCAAACAATTGGAAAGGGGATTCATCAGAGAAATTGACTTTACCCCAGTCCTCAGAAGTCCAATCCCTGTACCTTTTGCAGAATATCAGTCTGTCCCTGATGTTTTTCCTGGAGAAAAGTAGCTTTTTTGCTGCCCTTCTTGACACCAGGCCATCCTCCAAAGTCTTCACCTCACTGTGCATGCAGATGCACTCACACCTGCCTGCTGCCATTCCTGAGCAAGCTGGTGGTGCCCCAATCCCGCAGTTGAATCAACTTTAGGAGACGGTCCTGGCGCTTGCTGGACTTTCTTGGGCGCCCTGAAGCGTTCTTCACAACAATTGAACCCCTCTCCTTGAAGTTCTTGATGATCCAATAAATTGTTTATTTTAGGTGCAATCTTACTGGGAGCAATATCCTTGCCTGTGAAGCCCTTGTTGTGCAAAGCAATGATGACGGCATGTGTTTCCTTGTAGGCAACCATGGTTGAGAGGAAGAACAGTGATTCCAAGCACCACCCTCCTTTTGAAGCTTCTAGTCTGTTATTCAAACTCAGTCAGCATGACAGAGTGATCTCCAGCCTTGTACTCGTCAACACTCACACCTGTGTTAAAGAGAGAATCACTAGTCAGCTGGTCCTTCTGTGGCAGGGCTGAAATGCAGTGGAAATGTTTTTTGGGGATTCAGTTCATTTGCATGGCAAAGAGGGACTTTGCAAATAATTGCAATTAATCTGATCACTCTTCATAACATTCTGGAGTATATGCAAATTGCCATCATACAAGCTGAGGCAGCAGACTTTGTGAAAATGAAGGTCCTTGCTGTTGTTCTGGGATTGATTTGCACTTTTTGCACCAAAGTACATTCATCTCTAGGAGACAGAACACGTCTCCTTCCTATGCGGTATGACGGCTGGGTGGACCCATGGTGTTTATACTTGTGTAATATTGTTTGGAAATCGTCTGAAGGATGAACCAGACTTTTTTTCTAAGGCATTGGCTGATTTATTTGTATTTTCCCATGATGTCCAGCAAATAGTCACTTAGTTTGAAGGTAGGCCTTGAAATACATCCACAGGTACACCTCCAATTTCCTCAAATTATGTCAATTAGCCTATCAGAAGCTTCTAAAGCCATGACATAATTTTATGGAATGTTCCAAACTGTTTAAAGACACAGTCAACTTAGTGTATGTAAACTTCTGACTCACTGGAATTGTGATACAATGAATTATAAGTGAAATAATCTGTCTGTAAAAAAAAATTACTTGTGTCATGCACAAGGTAGATGTCCTAACCGACTTGCCAAAACTATCGTTTGTTAAGTATATGTAAACTTCTGACTTCAACTATATACGCTATGTGCCTGTTAATAAGGTGGTAACACAGACCATTCAGTTCATCAGGGTGTGTTCATTGTCATAGGGACAACTGCAAATAGTTATTCAATGTAGGGTACATGTAGCCTAATTTTAAAAACTGATAAAGAAACTCATATTTAAATTACATTTTGAAATTCAACAACAATCGCTGTTTAGCTTTTCCTGGTACTCCAAGAGCTAAAGAGGAATTATTAGGAATAATACTGCAGTGAATAGCCTATCGGCTATGAATTTACACATGAGATTTATTTGAAATGACAGGCAGTCTCGGAAAAACATTTAGCTCAAAGCAGAGGTGTACAACTCGTAGGCATACAGATAGTCCCTCCCTATATAGCAACTCTTGCGATGCCCAATTTAATCCATTCACTTTTCCCCAAATTGAGCAACCATCTCCTTTCCTGAACAGGTAGTTAACCCACTGTTCCTAGGCCGTCATTGAAAATAAGAATTTGTTCTTAACTGACTTGCCTAGTTAAATAAAGGTAAAATACATCATCACTACCAGCGTTATTTGATTAACCAGATACTCTACATGTCCACATTCTAGATACACCAAGGACAAAGCGGGACTGATCGAACACCCAATGGAAAGATAAAAGTGAAATGCCTACCCAGCTGAGCAAAGTGAGGAGAATGAGAGAGAGAGAGAGAGCAGGGTGGTGGCTGCATCGTGTTATGGTTATACTTGTCATCGGCAACGACTATAAGTTTTTTTTAAATAAAAAGAAACGGAATAGAGCTAAGCACAGACAAAATCCTAGAGGAAAACCTGGTTCAGTCTGCTTTCCAACAGACAGTGGGAGAAAAATTCACCTTTCAGCAGGACAACAACCTTTAACACAATGCCAAATTTACTCTGGAGTTGCTTACCAAGACAACATTAAATGTTCCTTAGTGGCCTAGTTACAGTTTTGACTTAAATTGGCTCATAAATCTATGGCAATACTTTAAAATGGCTGTTTAGCAATGATCAACAACCAACTTGACAAAGCTTGAAGAGTTTTAAAAATAGTAATGTGCAGATATTGTAGAATCCAGGTGTGCACAGCTCTTAGAGACTTACCTAGAAAGACTCTCAGCTGTATTCGCTGCCAAAGGTCATTCTAACATGTATACTTCAACAGCCTGAACCAGAGAAAGAGCATTTGAGTAGATGACCATATTATCTGCATACAGATGGTTGCATCCTCTTTCCCAGGTCATTGATCAAAATGGAGAACAAATATTTTAGTAATCTCAAAGAAGCTAGATATATGATTCTCACATTGTATTCTGTCTGCAAGTTTCTAAACCAATTGACAGCCCCTTCACTGAGACCAATGTTACTGAGTCTGGCTAGCAACAGCTCATTTCTAAGCTGTGTTTCTACAATGTGTGTTCCTGTAATGTGTAATAAAGTAGGTGAAGCGACTCTCCATGGCTGTTGAGTTGAGCCTCAGGTAAGAGGATCTCTTCTGTCAGACTCAATATCAGCTAGATTGTCACTTTTAATTATCCACCGAGTTATGGATGTAAGATAATGATCTTTCTCTCTCTCTCTCTCTCTCTCTCTCTCTCTCTCTCTCTCTCTCTCTCTCTCTCTCTCTCTCTCTCTCTCTCTCTCTCTCTCTCTCTCTCTCTCTCTCTCACACACACAAAAAGTTCTCAATGGACTTGGCTGTCAGATTAGTTTTTGCTCTAAGGTGGTGAAGCAAAAGTTTGTTGAGGTTTCTGGTATTACCTGAGAGATTTTAGTACCGAGTAGCAAAGCTTTGATTGTTCAAATTTCTCAAGCTTCTGCAGAGGTGGATATTTGGTTGTTCAGTTTGTTCTCTGCTCCATAAGTCTATTCTTTCTTACTTTCTTACTTACTTTCTTTCTTTCTCTTACCCATTGGATTGCCTCCCTATGTTTATGTATTGGTGGAGGCATGCTTCGCTTCTACTAAATCTAATGGTATTTGCACTCCTATTCATTCTGGCGGTCTGCCACATTTCAGTTGCTTTTCATTTATCAAAGGGCTCTCTGCACAGATGCACTAACCGAGCAATCAGTCCTTATTGTGGCCCAAATCACTTTATCATAGGACTGGGTGCCTATCCAACAGCTTATTATATGGGAACAGGCCAACAATGCAAGAAATTGCAGTTGCATAATGTTTCGGATATAACTGAGATTCTCCTATGATAATGAAGCATTCTTCTGTCCACAGTTCAGGGTGTCAGCCCCTTTGGCTCGTAGTGTGACAGGGTGAAAGCATCATTAGTAGACCTTGCGGAAGCTGAACAACACATGACGATTTTAGGGGAAAAGCAATTTGTTGACCCCTCTGACATCAACCCCCTGATCAATGCTTTCGTTTAGAATATTAATAGATGTGACCAGGTTTAATATGAGGATGCTAGCGCTTCCCAATGGGGTCACATTGGCAGTGCAAGACGCCTTATGTTCCCTGACTAGATGTTTTCCAAATATAATATTGTATCCCTGCACCAATTACAGGGATCGTTGCTAGGGTACAGACAGCTCGAAAATGAACTCCGGATGAATCTAACCACTTAACAGGATGTAGGATCATGTTTTGGCACAGCCCAGCTTCAAGGAGAGACTATAGAAAACCAGCCCAGAAAACTGCCCTATACCTTGACACAGAGTAGAGCTGGGACTGAAGATGCCATAAGGTACTGTGGAATGATTTACTTAACTTGCCATGTCAAGTTTATTGAATTTAATCGAATTAAAAGGTACAATTCAAACCGGTGTCAAATACCAATGCCAAATAGTTTATTTCAGATACATGGATGTTTTTGGGATGCACTTGAATTAGCTTGGAGTTTGCACTGTTTGGACTGACCAGCATGATGTACTGTAGAATGATATAGCTAAAAGGTACAATTCAGAAATCTGTCAAATGCAGAGGTCAAATACTGTACTTTCGGATACATAAATGTACATGGGGTACGCTTGATTTAGGTTGGAGTTTGCAGTTTTGGGACTTTGCAACTTTATGGACTAACTATCAGATGACCAGTGTTCTAGCCAAGCGGATACCCGATAGGTGACACCTGAAAACCAGACCTATTAGGAGTCCTGACACATTGTGACAACTTTGCTGTGTAATATTGATCACTTTTGCCAATAATGTGATCCCCAGCTGTGTCTGTGTGAGGGTACGTGGATATGGGATGAACCTATGTGGACTATAGTGACGCAGATCTCTGGAGATGAGTGGAAGTAGGATGTGTAGTGTGTGTGTGTGTGTGTGTGTGTGTGTGTGTGTGTGTGTGTGTGTGTGTGTGTGTGTGTGTGTGTGTGTGTGTGTGTGTGTGTGTGTGTGTGTGTGTGTGTGTGTGTGTGTGTGTGTGTGTGTGTGTGTGTGTGTGTGTGTGTGTGTGTGTGTGTGGCTGTGTTAGTTGCTATGTGTCTATGTATAGCAAAGGAATTAGGATGTCATCGTGTTCCACACAACGCTTGGAAGATCTAATACCTCCTTTTGACATGTTGTTGTCCACAAGATGACAGATGTTCAATTCATTACCTTACTGAGCATCTAATCTAGATGTATCTAGTTTCACATTCAACCTACAATAAATACCTCCCTTTGGTTTCTCCTGGCACTCAGTGTATCATAAATTCATAACATTAGCATTGAATGAATAATGTAATAGCTCTCAGTCTAAGCTGTTGTATTAGGACTTAAGCAATCGATTTAGCTTTGTGACGGAACCCCAAGAGAGGTAAAAAGCGGTTGACATATGTGAATGGTGAAATTATAAGTTATCTGAGGATGGAATTGCATGACTATATAAAAGCATACCTCCTCTCATGCCCATTCAAGGCAGAGAGACATTCTGAAGCATTCAAAACCACTTGCACACACCTTCTTCCAAATCAATACTTCACATTCTGATGTAAATTAGCCTATAGGATTTATGTTTTCGGCTGAATGAGTGAGAGTTGAGACAGTTTGAGTTATGTGGTAAGTAGGCCTTTCTAATGGTAGCTCATAATTTCACAGATCAATGAGTATTACCTACAGCAGTAAAAAGGTGGAATTTGTAATGTGGCCAAACTCTACATTCACCTCCCCATTGTCTAGCAAGGACACTGAGCTACTGAGCTACTGTCTTCCATGAACCTTTATCTTCACTGATGTACAGAACTGTGTCATATCATAGCACCAGATTTGATTGGAACATTTCTGCCAGAGGAGAGAACGGTAATTCTACAGCATTACTTCACCTGATGTTATAGCATGAATTGCTAATCCCGCTTGTTGAGAAAATGTCTTTCTGAAGTTACAAGGCACAACACACGATTTGTAAACTCAGCATAACATTTTAATTAGCCGCAGTGGTGGCAATATCCATCGCCAGTGTGATAAATGTTTTGCAATGACACACAAAGCAGCTCTCATCCATATACAGCTAAAGACCATGACATTTGAACACAGGTAATGGAACCAGAGCTAAATTATTATTATTTTACTTCTGTTGGGAAGCCATCATTCTAGCCGCCATAGCTTAAATTTGCAGTAGGCAGTTGCATCTTCACATACACCCAAGGGGCTGACTATTATGAACTGCTCAGGCTAGATAAACAGAGCCTCAGCTGCTGGTTATGGAGAGGAATTAGCTAGAAAACCTTTATTCATCTCAGACATGTTTACTGGTTCTGCAGGGGAAGTATGCGAAAGTGGTGTAAAATTCAATGAACACATGGACTGAAAATACCCAGAGCGAATACCAGCTATTTAATTGTATAAAGAGATGTTTCACATTAATTCTCTCAGCTCATTGGCTTAAAACACATAGCTAATTCCATCTAGCCGAGAGGTGAGCAGCTTAGTGAGAAGAACAGTTAAGGACTCAGGTTTGTTTATGGAGAAAAACAGAGGACTGAATAATATAAAGGAAGTGTCTATTGATTAAAGAGGCTGCCATGAAAATCTAGATTTGTATGTATACTAAATCTAATACTGACTCCTGAGGGAATCCATCACTATTGGCTTTTGGCGTTGATGAACCAAGAAAGTGAGGCGGCTTTATGGAGGCATTATAAGCGGGCTGTCTGGGCCTTTTTAAAGCCACATCACTCAGGGTGTCGCAGAAATTGGTCAGCACGGGTCAGCTCTCTACAGAACATTCCACTGCTGGAACTCACCTCCAAACACACGGCTGCTCCACACTGATGGGAATTTCTGATGAACACATACACACACAATCACACACAGCATGCGATAGAGATGAACGACTCACTGAGATCCTATCTAGATAGAGGGCACCAAATCAAACAGACACAGTGGAAAAACAGTTTGAAAAAAAACATTACAACAAGCCCAGGGTTCACCTCCTTATTGAACTCTGTAATTTAATCTTTACATGTCTTCACCTCTTCTCTGTTTATTGCCGCCTGCAATCACAGCGCTGTTTAAATAGATGAGTGTGTCTCCTAGTAGTGCAGAGTTTTCAATACAATTATTTCAGAGATGAATTTATTGAATGTTGCAGTACATAAGCATGACACATGACCTCCCCTCCCACACACACATGCACGCATACATACTAAGTATTTTGTAAGGAATACTGGTATCAGATGTTATGTTACAGCGCATAAGCATTCACTGCACAGTAAGTCGGCTCTCTAATTTCCATAATTGCTAAAGTTAGCTGCTGCCAGGTATTGGGAGAGCTTACTCCCTCCTGTGTTGCCCTGCCATTAAATCCAGAGGCCCTGTCAAGCGAGACTGATGAATCTTGTCAACCTCGGAGCGGCAAGAGATTTGATTGACCTAAAATCTAGTGCTAATGTATTAAATAGATTTCTGGGATACAGAAACTCAATTTGAATCCATTTGACTGTGAATATATTATACGGTATGTTTGTGAATAACTTAACTGCTCGGCCTGCTTGTACTTCTCCTTCAGTTGGAGTTAACTTTGTTGTATTAATTCCTTTACAGACACATTATCTGAATTAGCAACATTAATTGTACTTTTTGAAACACAACAAAGTCCTTTCATTTTGTTCACTTTAATGATTTGAAGTTTGAATTATTTTGTTAAACAACAACTTATTGTTGTTTAACAACATACAAAGAGCCTAAAAAAATTGAAATTTTCCAAACCAGTGACTGAAGTAAAACATGAATGAGATGAGATGTGACTTGATTGATTATTTCATATTTCATAATCTGACTCCTGTACCTCGGTTGAATGGATTACCGACTGACACCCTCCCTCCATCAGTCCAGAATCTTTCAAATGTACATTCCATTTCCATCAATACTGTAACCCTTGTGACACCTACGATTCTTCTTCATATTTGTGGCAAACAATTTCCAATAGCTTTGTTCTCCTTAATAGGCAATCTAATCACACTAAACCCCTCAAGCTTTTTAAATCATGCTGTGGTCTGAAGAGTCGAAATCCATTAGATAGACTGGTAGGTAGGTAGCCTACCAGTTAGAGGCGAGACAGAAATAGAAGGGTTGCCAGTTTGAATCCTAGATGCCATTGCCTGCTGTTGTGCCCTTGAGCAAGGCACTTACACCCCCCCACACACACACACACAACAGCTCCCAATATGGCAGCCCCCCACACCTCTCCTGAGAGCTGTGTTTCTGTTTAGATGAGGAGGTAGAGGTGGGGAGGAGTTGAGTTTATTCACTTTGCACAGGTCATGGCATTTCAGAAATGCTTTTGAATTGAGTGTGAAATTCTTGAATTAAAAGGGGATAATGAATAGTTTGCATCTCTACAACCCTATCAAATGGTTATGAGTTATCAGCACAGCTTATGTCATCAGAGTTATTATGAAAGTGTATTAGTTTTGCTGTACTGATTGCCTCTGGGTTTGTATGTCATATTACTGTTTAATTATCAAGCTGAAGGTGAGATTATAATAATATGTTTCCAGACAGGGTTGGGTCTCTACGGGATGACCACAATGGCTCCCTCTATGTAACACCCAACGTCATTGCAGCTGTGGCACAAAGTGTGGGTGTTAGCAGTACCATGGATACTGTTTTGTTTCAACCGTACAATGCTTTGAATATGCAGTATATTGAATGAAGGAATTCATTCATTCATTCATTCATTAATGGCATGCAGTTATCATAAATCTGAATTTTTTTCCAGGTGAGGGCTGAGGAACTCTTCCATGGACAGATCTTATGCTTGTTCTCAGTTCTCTGACATCTTGAGATGAAATGATGTGCTGTTGCACTCGGGTGAGTTCTACACATAGTGGATGAGTTGAGACACCCACTTACAATGTAAAGCACTATAAGCACCTGAGAAAGTGCTATATAAATCCAATCCATTACTATTAAGCTACTGACAGCTCCACTTGGGTGTGATTTCCTATTTGCTGAAAGAAATGCTGCATTTGCATGTCCAGGAAGCATTGACATGAAAGATGTAGCTTGTCTAGAGCATACGGCTGGGTGATGCAACTCATTAAAAAAAGTTGATGCAATACAGGATATTTTTATCATTAGGGGTTTCTGTTCTGTCCCAGAGATCCAGATTATCTGTAAACAATTATCTGCTGGTTCCAGGACACATTATTCAATGAAGGTTAGCAGGACTAAAAACAGCTTTATTGAATGCCAACTCAGCAGGGTTCAATCAGGATTTGGTATTTAAGAGATAATGGTAAGGCAAAAACCAATTAGCTTTTTGCTCTGTCGCTGTCCAATGTTCACAGCTGTTCGCTGTGCAATTGTAAGGTTAGTGCTACCCACTAGGCGAGGGTGTCACAGCATCAGTGCTGCAGATGTAATTTTGGAGGACAAATCGATCATTGAGTTGAGGATGTGGTTTACACACAAGGGAAATTACGGTCAATTCTTTCATCAAATGTCTAGACTAGTATAAATGCCATTACTGTTCAGTAAATCGCAATTCCTTGAAATACTTCCCTTTTCATTCATCATTAGTTTCATGCAATATTGTGAGTATTGATTTCCGTCATAGACTTGTACCCAGGGTGTCATTATCAGAGAGTGGTGGCCTTAGCTGTATAACCAACTGTAATATTATGGATTACAGTCGCAAATATCACCACCCAGGGCCTCTTTCTCCCACACAACCACTGTTGAATCTAGTATCTTGTTATAGAACAGGCATAGTGTTAGAGGAAGTTGAGTTGAGTTGAGATATACAATCAGCTTCTCAAAGTTTTGTTCCTTCGCTGGACTGGACTGAAACACTAACACATGCCCCCTTCGATGTATAGTGCCCCACCAAAGACACTCTGACAGGATGTAATCATTACTCTAGCCTAGGACTATTAGAACCATGACTGTGTAAAACCATGAAAACCTAGTCTCAGTGCTGACTTGTCTTTTGTGTATGTAATTTGGGGGGAGGGGTCCTACTAAGCTATATGGAATATTTTAAGAAGGTCATACCAATAACCCTTTAACTATTTGATTTGGAATTTTAAGAACCTTGAAATATCAACAAAAATATATATACAGTATATCTATTTGATGAAGAAGAAAAAAATGGGCCTTACTGCTATTAGGACATACAAATGAATTGAATAACAGATTCACTGCATGGAACATCTGATAGTCCCACAAAAATAACAAAAGGAAGTTTGTTATGAAGTATCTATGTTTAACCCCATTAACCCCGCATTAAACAGTCTCCATACAATGCATTCGGAAAGTATTCAGACCCCTTCCCTTTTACCAAATTGTGTTATGTTACAGCCTTATTCTAAAATTGATTCATTTAAAAATGTTCCTCATCAATCTACACACAGTACCCCATAATGACAAAGCGAAAACAGGTTTTTAGGCATTTTTGAAAATGTATTACAAATAAAAAACAGAAATACCCTATTTGCATAAGTATTCAGACCCGTCACCATTGTCTTCTGTTTTTTATTTACAGATAGCCAGGGACACACTCCAACATTCAGATGCAATTTACAAACGAAGCATGTGTGTTTAGTGAGTCCGCCAGATCAGAGGCATTAGGGATGACCAGGGATGTTCTGTTCATAAGTGTGTGAATTGGACCATTTTCCTGTCCTGCTAAGCATTCAAAATGTGACGAGTACTTTTGGGTATCAAGGAAAATGTATGGAGTAAAAATAACCATTTTTTCTTAAGGAATGTAGTGTAGTAAAAGTAAAAGTAATAAAATAAAATAAATAGTCATAAATAGTCATATAAATAGTAATATATCTCTCTATGCATGTGTATATATATATATATACACACACATATATACACACACACACACACACACACACACACACACACACACACACACACACACACACACACACACACACACATATATACAGTTAAAGTCTGAGATTTACATACAGGTACACTTAGGTTGGAGTCATTAAAACTTGTTTTTCAACTACTCCACACATTTCTTGTCAGCAAACTATAGTTTTGGCAAGTCGGTTAGGACATCTACTATGTGCATGACATAACTAATTGTTCCAACAATTGTTTACAGACAGATTATTTCACTTATAATTCACTGAATCACAATTCCAGTGGGTCAGAAGTTTACATACACTAAGTTGACTGTGCCTTTTAAAATCTTGGAAATTCCAGAAATAGATGTGATGGCTTTAGAAGCTTCTGATAGGCTAATTGACATCATTTGAGTAGATTGGAGGTGTACCTGTGGATGTATTTCAAGGCCTACCTTCAAACTCAGTGCCTCTTTGCTTAACATCATGGGAAAATCAATAGAAATCAGTCAAGACCTCAGAAAATAAATTGTAGACCTCCACAGGTGTGGTTCGTCCTTGGGAGCAATTTCCAAATGCCTGAAGGTTCCATGTTCATCAGTACAAACAATAGTATGCAAGTATAAACACCATGGGATCACGCAGCCGTCATACCGCTCAGGAAGGAGCTAAACGTACTTTGGTGCAAAAAGTGTGAATCAATCCCAAAACAACAGCAAAGAACCTTGTGAAGATGCTGGAGGAAATAGTTACAAAAGTATCTATGTCCACAGTTAAACGAGGAAGAAGCCACTGCTCCAAAACCGCCATAAATAAGCCAGACTATGGTTTGCAACTGCACATGAAGACAAAGAAATGTCCTCTGGTCAAATTAAACAAAAATATAACTGATTGGCAATAATGACCATCATTATGTTTGGATGAAAAAGGGGGAGGATTGCAAGCCGAAGAACACCATCCCAACCGTGAAGCACGGGGGTGGCAGCATCATGTTGTGGGGGTGCTTTGCTGCAGGAGGGACTAGTGCACTTCACAAAATAGATGGCATGATGACGAAGGAAAATGATGTGGATATATTGAAACAACATCTCAAGACATCAGTCAGGATGTTAAAGCTTGATCGCAAATGGGACTTCCAAATGGACAATGACCCCAAGCATACTTCCAAAGTTGTGGAAAAATGGCTTAAGGACAGCAAAGTCAAGGTATTGGAGTGGCCATCACAAAGCCCTGACCTCAATCCTATAGAAAATTTGTGGGCAGAACTGAATAATTGTGTGCGAGCAAGGAGGCTTACAAACCTGACTCAGTTACACCAGCTCTGTCAGGAGGAATGGGACAAAATTCACCCAATTTATTGTGGGAAGCTTGTGGAAGGCTACCTGAAACGTTTTAAAGGCAATGCTACCAAATACTAATTGAGTGGATGTGAACATCTGAACCACTGGGAATGTGACGAATGAAATAACAGCTGAAATAAATCATTCTCTCTACTATTATTCTGTCATTTCACATTCTTAAAATAAAGTGGTGATCCTAACTGACCTAAGACGGGGAATTTTTACTTTGATGGCTGGGGGGCAGTATTGAGTAGCTTGGATGAATAATGTGCCCAGAGTAATCTGCCTGCTACTCAGGCCCAGAAGCTAGGATATGCATATTATTAGTAGATTTGGATGGAAAACACTCTGAAGTTTCTAAAAGTGTTTGAATGATGTCTGTGAGTATAACAGCACTCATATGGCAGGCAGAATCGTGAGAAAAAATCCAACCAGGAAGTGGGAAATCTGAAGTTTGTAAGTTTTCAAGTCTTATTCTTTCCAATATACAGTGTAAGATTTGGTCCGATTGCACTTCCTACGGCTTCCACTAGATGCCAACGGTCTTTAGAACCTTGTTTCAGGCTTCTACTGTGAAGAGGGAGCGAATAAGAGCTGTTTGACTAAGAGGTCTGGCAGAATGCAATGAGCTAAGTCATACGCACGGCCGTGAGAGCGAGCTGCGTTCCTTTTCATTTCTAAAGACAAAGGAATTGTCCAGTTGGAATATTATTGAAGATATATGATAAAAATATCCTAAAGTTTGATTCTATACATCGTTTGACATGTTTCTACGAACTGTAATGGAACTTTTTGACTTTTCGTCTGGACAAAGTGCCTGTGCCTCGTGAATTCGGATTTGTGAACTAAACGTGCAAACAAAAAGGAGGTATTTGGACATAAATTCTGGACTTTATCGAACAAAACAAACATTTATTGTGGAACTGGGACTCCTGGGAGTGCATTCCGTTGAAGATCATCAAAGGTAAGTGAATATTTATAATGCTATTTCTGACTTCTGTTGACTCCACAACATGGCGGGAATCTCACATGGCGGGAATCTCACTCCAATCCAAGATGGCGTAGCAGTAAGACGTCGTGTCGTGTCCCTTGTATATATCGTTTTTTTTATTTTCGTTTTAACATATTTTTCTTCGCATATCTTTTAAAACATTTTGCTAAACCTCAGCTTCCAAATATTCTCCTGCAACCCGCCTCACCCAATGTAGCTATTTTTCCTAAAGTATTTATATTTACTTCGGAACCGGAACCCCTTAACTGAAGCTAGCCAGCTAACTACCAGCTATGCTAGCGGTCTTCAGCTAACCGGTCATCAGATAACCTTTAGTTCGGAAAGCTCTCGCCAGTCGCAACGCGACTCTAACCAGAGCATAACGGACCTATTTATTTTTTTATCCCCGGATTCCCACCGCAAACGGAACATTTTTCAGCTGGATCTTCACAACTAGCTATCTAGCTAAACCGCAACCCCGGATGATTACTCCTGGCTAGCGTTTCCACCCACTTAGCTTGAAGCTAGCCCGGCCAGAGCCCCTGTGCTACCACCGTAGCATACTCCTGGGCTACAATACCCGGACCCACGACCGGTCTATCGATGTCACCGCATGAAGAGGAATAAACAGACTCACCCCATTGCGACGTCCCCCAAAGGCTAACTCTCTAGCCCTTGCTATCTCCTTGCTTGCTAATTCGGCCTGCTAACTGCTAGCTTGTTTAGCCCCGGTCCGCTAACGGCTACCTTGTTTAGTCCCGGCCTACTAACTGTTAGCTTGTTAGCACAGGCCTGCTAACCGCCTGAATCGCCGCGTCCCAAACACTCACTGGACCCATATTTACTTTCTATCTCTTTTCGATTTTTAATTTGTTTATACCTTCCGGTAACCTGCCTCACCCAATGTGATACGGAATCGCTATTATTTGTAATTTTTAGAACACACTCAAGAACCTCCAGAAGCTAACCAGCTAACGAGCTACAAGCTATTTAGTCATTGTTAGTTTTCTTTTAACCTGGATAACACTCGCCAGTCCAGCTTCCCTGCCCCATCCACCGCTGCCCCCTGGACACTGATCACTTGGCTACATAGCTGATGCACGCTGGACTGTCCATTAATCATGGTACTCCATTCTGCTTGTTTATGTTTTATCTGTCGGCCCCGTTGCCTAGTCAACGCCATTTTACCTGCTGTTGTTGTGCTAGCTGATTAGCTGTTGTTGTCTCACCTACTGTTTTAGCTAGCTTTCCCAATTCAACACCTGTGATTACTGTATGCCTCGCTGTATGTCTCTCTCAAATGTCAATATGCCTTGTATACTGTTGTTCAGGTTAGTTATCATTGTTTTAGTTCACAATGGAGCCCCTAGTTCCACTCTTCATACCCCTGATACCTCCTTTGTCCCACCTCCCACACATGCGGTGACCTCACCCATTACAACCAGCATGTCCAGAGATACAACCTCTCTCATCATCACCCAGTGCCTGGGCTTACCTCCGCTGTGCCCGCACCCCACCATACCCCTGTCTGCACATTATGCCCTGAATATATTCTACCATGCCCAGAAACCTGCTCCTCTTATTCTCTGTCCCCAACGCTCTAGGCAACCAGTTTTGATAGCCTTTAGCCACACCCTCATACTACTCCTTCTCTGTTCCGCGGGTGATGTGGAGGTAAACCCAGGCCCTGCATGTCCCCAGGCACCCACATTTGTTGACTTCTGTGATCGAAAAAGCCTTGGTTTCATGCATGTCAACATCAGAAGCCTCCTCCCTAAGTTTGTTTTACTCACTGCTTTAGCACACTCTGCTAACCCTGATGTCCTTGCCGTGTCTGAATCCTGGCTCAGGAAGGCCACCAAAAATTCAGAGATTTCCATACCCAACTATAACATCTTCCATCAAGATAGAACTGCCAAAGGGGGAGGAGTTGCAGTCTACTGCAGAGATAGCCTGCAAAGTAATGTCATACTTTCCAGGTCCATACCCAAACAGTTCGAACTACTAATTTTGAAAATTACTCTCTCCAGAAATAAGTCTCTCACTGTTGCCGCCTGCTACCAACCCCCCTCAGCTCCCAGCTGTGCCCTGGACACCATTTGTGAATTGATCGCCCCCCATCTAGCTTCAGAGTTTGTTCTGTTAGGTGACCTAAACTGGGATATGCTTAACACCCCGGCAGTCCTACAATCTAAGCTAGATGCCCTCAATCTCACACAAATCATCAAGGAACCCACCAGGTACAACCCTAACTCTGTAAACAAGGGCACCCTCATAGACGTCATCCTGACCAACTGGCCCTCCAAATACACCTCCGATGTCTTCAATCAGGATCTCAGCGATCACTGCCTCATTGCCTGTATCCGCTACGGAGCCGCAGTCAAACGACCACCCCTCATCACTGTCAAACGCTCCCTAAAACACTTCTGTGAGCAAGCCTTTCTAATCGACCTGGCCCGGGTATCCTGGAAGGACATTGACCTCATCCCGTCAGTTGAGGATGCCTGGTCATTCTTTAAAAGTAACTTCCTCACGATTTTAGATAAGCATGCTCCGTTCAAAAAATGCAGAACTAAGAACAGATACAACCCTTGGTTCACTCCAGACCTGACTGCCCTCGACCAGCACAAAAACATCCTGTGGCGGACTGCAATAGCATCGAATAGTCCCCGCGATATGCAAGTGTTCAGGGAAGTCAGGAACCAATACACGCAGTCAGTCAGGAAAGCTAAGGCCAGCTTCTTCAGGCAGAAGATTGCATCCTGTAGCTCCAACTCCAAAAAGTTCTGGGACACTGTGAAGTCCATGGAGAACAAGAGCACCTCCTCCCAGCTGCCCACTGCACTGAGGCTAGGTAACACGGTCACCACCGATAAATCCATGATTATCGAAAACTTCAACAAGCATTTCTCAACGGCTGGCCATGCCTTCCGCCTGGCTACTCCAACCTCGGCCAACAGCTCCGCCCCCCCCGCAGCTCCTCACCCAAGCCTCTCCAGGTTCTCCTTTACCCAAATCCAGATAGCAGATGTTCTGAAAGAGCTGCAAAACCTGGACCCGTACAAATCAGCTGGGCTTGACAATCTGGACCCTCTATTTCTGAAACTATCCGCCGCCATTGTCGCAACCCCTATTACCAGCCTGTTCAACCTCTCTTTCATATCGTCTGAGATCCCCAAGGATTGGAAAGCTGCAGCAGTCATCCCCCTCTTCCAAGGGGGAGACACCCTGGACCCAAACTGTTACAGACCTATATCCATCCTGCCCTGCCTATCTAAGGTCTTTGAAAGCCAAGTCAACAAACAGGTCACTGACCATCTCGAATCCCACCGTACCTTCTCCGCTGTGCAATCTGGTTTCCGAGCCGGTCACGGGTGCACCTCAGCCACACTCAAGGTACTAAACGACATCATAACCGCCATCGATAAAAGACAGTACTGTGCAGCCGTCTTCATCGACCTTGCCAAGGCTTTCGACTCTGTCAATCACCATATTCTTATCGGCAGACTTAGTAGCCTCGGTTTTTCGGATGACTGCCTTGCCTGGTTCACCAATTACTTTGCAGACAGAGTTCAGTGTGTCAAATCGGAGAGCATGCTGTCCGATCCTCCGGCAGTCTCTATGGGGGTGCCACAGGGTTCAATTCTCGGGCCGACTCTTTTCTCTGTATATATCAATGATGTTGCTCTTGCTGCGGGCGATTCCCTGATCCACCTCTACGCAGACGACACCATTCTATATACTTCCGGCCCGTCCTTGGACACTGTGCTATCTAACCTCCAAACGAGCTTCAATGCCATACAACACTCCTTCCGTGGCCTCCAACTGCTCTTAAACGCTAGTAAAACCAAATGCATGCTTTTCAACCGATCGCTGCCTGCACCCGCATGCCCGACTAGCATCACCACTCTGGATGGTTTCGACCTTGAATATGTGGACATCTATAAGTACCTAGGTGTCTGGCTAGACTGTAAACTCTCCTTCCAGACTCATATCAAACATCTCCAATCGAAAATCAAATCAAGATTCGGCTTTCTATTCCGTAACAAAGCCTCCTTCACTCACACCGCCAAACTTACCCTAGTAAAACTGACTATCCTACCGATCCTCGACTTCGGCGATGTCATCTACAAAATTGCTTCCAACACTCTACTCAGCAAACTGGATGCAGTCTATCACAGTGCCATCCGCTTTGTCACTAAAGCACCTTATACCACCCACCACTGCGACTTGTATGCTCTCGTCGGCTGGCCCTCGTTACATTTTCGTCGCCAGACCCACTGGCTCCAGGTCATCTACAAGTCCATGCTAGGCAAAGCTCCGCCTTCTCTCAGTTCACTGGTCACGATGGCAACACCCATCCGTAGCACGCGCTCCAGCAGGTGTATCTCACTGATCATCCCTAAAGCCAACACCTCATTTGGCCGCCTTTCGTTCCAGTACTCTGCTGCCTGTGACTGGAACGAACTGCAAAAATCGCTGAAGTTGGAGACTTTTATCTCCCTCACCAACTTCAAACATCTGCTATCTGAGCAGCTAACCGATCGCTGCAGCTGTACATAGTCTATTGGTAAATAGCCCACCCATTTTCTCCTACCTCATCCCCATACTGTTTTTATTTATTTACTTTTCTGCTCTTTTGCACACCAATATCTCTACCTGTACATGACCATCTGATCATTTATCACTCCAGTGTTAATCTGCAAAATTGTAATTATTCGCCTACCTCCTCATGCCTTTTGCACACAATGTATATAGACTCCCCTTTTTTCTACTGTGTTATTGACTTGTTAATTGTTTACTCCATGTGTAACTCTGTATTGTCTGTTCACACTGCTATGCTTTATCTTGGCCAGGTCGCAGTTGCAAATGAGAACTTGTTCTCAACTAGCCTACCTGGTTAAATAAAGGTGAAATAAAAAAATAAAATAAAAAAATGTGTATGGCTATTTTGGTGCCTGAGCGCTGTACTCAGATTATCGCATGGTGTGCTTTTTCGGTAAAGCTTTTTTGAAATCTGACACAGTGGTTGCATTATGGAGAAGTATATCTTTAATTCCATGCAAACACTTGTATTTTCATCAACATTTATGATGAGTATTTCTGTAAATTGATGTGGCTCTCTGCAAAATCACCGGATGTTTTGGAAGCAAAACATTTCTGAACATAACGCGCCAATGTAAACTGAGATTTTTGAATATAAATATGAACTTTATCAAACAAAACATACATGTATTGTGTAACGTGAAGTCCTGTGAGTGTCATCTGATGAAGATCCTCAAAGGTTAGTGATTCATTTTATTTATATTTCTGCTTTTTGTGACTCCTCTCTTTGACTGGAAAAATGGCTGTGTTTTTCTGTGACTTGGCGCTGACCAAACATAATTGCATGGTATGCTTTCATCGTACAGCCTTTTGAAATCTAACAATGTGGTGGGATTAATAACAAGTGTATCTTTAAAATGGTATATAATACTTGTATGTTTGAGGAATTGTAATCATGAAATCTATGTTGTTTGAATTTGGCACCCTGCACTTTCACTGGCTGTAGTCTAATTGATCCCGTTAGCCGTAAGAAGTTTTTAAATGTAGTTGGCTAAGGTGTATGTAATCTTCCGACTTCAACTGTATATATCAAAAAGTCAATGACACACACTCTTCGAACACTCTTCTAGAACTCTTCTAGACCAAAAAGGATGTTTTGCTGTCCCATTCGGATAACCCTTTGAAGAACCCCTTTTGGATCTACATGGAACCACTTTCCACAGAAGGTTCTACATGGAACACAAAATAGTCCTACCTGGAACCAAAAGGGTTCTCATATGGAGCTAGCCGCATGAAACATTTTTGTAACCCTTTTTTCTAAGAGTGCAGAGTTAAAGTGTCAGTGGTGCCCAACAGGAAATACAAGGGTTAAGTGGAAAAGGGTATGACGTCATTCAAAGCAGCCAAATCCTGTCACTCTAGACTAGACTGTGACTAAGTACTGCTTAGATAGAGTGTGGGGGACAGATCAAAAACAGGATATGAAATATATTAATAATCCCATCAACAGCTTTTTATGAATCAGCACACCAGCAGAATTAAGACACCATCTGCTCCTGTTCAAAGCCGGGAAGCGTTGTCAACCTGGTCTGCAAGGCCCACAACAGGCACTTAGCGTTTGTCATGGGGGAGACAAGTTATAAAAACATAACACAAATACAACAATGCCCACCTGAGTCTGTCACTTCCAAAGAATGAAAAAGACCTGGTTGAAAAATACCCACACTTGCTGTTTTATTGAAAGCCAGACTTCAATCAAGCTTTCTACCTCAAACATCTGTATCTTCTAACAACACTTGTAAAGGAAATGCATTTGTTAACACAAAATATCTTGACCAGTTCAGACTATATCAAACTGGTGTTTCCATGGCTACGAACATAGCCTATGTTTAAGAGCAGTAAGGTGGAAGTAATGCTTCCAGTGACTCTCAGGCAGAATGTTATTTTCCCTCTGATGCAGACTGCTCCCAGCCCCACCCACGACAGGACAGACTGGCGGATCGGACAGTCCGTCATGAAACTTTTAACAGCTTAATTAGACGAATCCCAATGAGATCTCCAGAATGCGGCTTGACATTTTAACGGCTTTTAAGACATTTTCCTCCACAGTGATTATGCCAGGAACCCAGGTTATTAGTGGGTCATTATCTAGGATAAAAAGGCAGGTATGTGTGGAAGGAGGATTCACATCACAAAGACTTGAGAGGTTGATTTTAATATATTCCACTTCTCATACTGTTCAGTATCTGACATGGTTTATAGTCCCTGACATTTACCTGTCTTCAGCAATTCAAATCGCAGAAACATAAGAATTAAAGTATAAAGACCATGACAAAAAAAGTGCCTTATGCAAGCATGATCGTACAACCTCAAAGCAGTTATGACACACACATGCACAAACACACACACACACGCCCCACATCCACACAACCACCTCCATACATACACACACACACATACACACCAAGCTAAAGTCTGACTACAGTAACGTCAGTGTCTGTAATGACTTCACCCGTCGACCCCTGCCTCTCTCTGCCTCTCTCTAGCAGCCCTGAGATGGTCACCAGGAGCTCCCGGTCAGCCTTGACGAATGGCTCAGCCTTGCTCTGTATCAGCAGGCGTGGGGGCTGCCTGACTTATCGCACCGGTCACAAACTGACTATTACTTTTTTACAGCTACTGGGTTTGTCCACATGCTCCCACTTTCACTCTCACTCACCCTTGTCGCCAATTTGAATTTCACAGCGACACTGGCCTGGAATTCTTAAATCTGCACAGCATGAAGAAAAAAATAGTCTCTTTGTAAGAGGGCTTTTCAAGGATTCCCAGATGGGTTCCCTGGTAAACAAACAGTCACAATGAGGAGTTAAGATCAAATATGCAAAGCTAAATACTTTTCTTAAAATTTTTGATAGTAATAGCAATGGAATAAAAGCAGTTACATTAAAATACTAAAGTGATCGTTTTAGGGCAAACGTAATAGTTAAGTGATACTATTCGTACTTGTAACTGTCTGTACTTTAAGCCATCACTAACTTGGTTTCCATCAAAAGCTGCAACAGATTTTCATGTGAATATTCTAAAATCCGTATTAAGAAAATATGCACATTTTCCAACCAGTGGTGGGTTTCCACCAAACTGACTGAAAAAAGTGCATGATAACATAATGCACATTAAATCTACTTTTTCACTTAAGTTTTCATGTACGAATAAAGTTAATTGTGTTTCCATTGCATTTTCAACTTTACCAATGGTTTTGTCACAACAACTGTTGCATTAATCTTCTCTGAAAGGGATGGATGGACTCTAGTTACAAGACTGAACATTTGACTGAAAATCTGTTTTTGTGTATAGCACTTTGTGCATACCACAAAGCTCAAATAACCCCTGTGGAAATAAATGAAATGTGTGCCCAGCGAGCTCTATCTAGGCTTTTCTTCCAAATCTCGAAATTGTGTTTATATATATTTTTTTTTACATTTGATAAAAGTACATAATAAGAGCGTCAAAATGGTATATCATACACTGGGGAAAGTTGAGGTAAATGATGCTGCTTTAAAAGTTGATGAACACCAATTTTGAGAAAAAGGCCCTGGGAGATGTTGTAGAGGTTTCACACTAGCTAGAGAGCTTTTCTTTGTGTATGCCAAATCAGCATCATACATGCTCCTAACCCTCATGCTGTGTTCCGGTCTGATTGGACCGACTTACAAGTTTTTTCTCTGATAAATGTAGTTCATTTAATCTGATTGTCATAATGTTCCATGGATTTGTCCACATAGGGCATTTGAACACAAAATACATTTAGATGATTTTCATTACATTTTGTGGGTTTTATTTAACTTTTGTACACCTGTGGTGTTCCAAGTCAAAAATGACCGGTCATTAGAAATGAATGGGTGAGACTACAATTAGTGTATAAAATTGAGTTCAGGCACATGACCATTCATCGGATGGACACACTTCGTCTCCCAGACCCCCACATGCATGTGTTTGAGCACACACACCATAGTTTGCTTTGTATGTTTCTATGTTTTGGTTGGTCAGGGTATGAGCTGGGTGGGCATTCTATGTTACATGTCTAGTTTGTCTAGTTCTATGTTTGGCCTGATATGGTTCTCAATCAGAGGCAGGTGTTCGTCATTGTCTCTGATTGGGAACCATATTTAGGTAGCCTGTTTGGTGTTGGGTTTTGTGGGTGATTGTCCTTGTTACTGTCTCTGTGTTACTTTGCACCAGTATTAGGCTGTTTCGGTTTTCGTGTTACGTTTATTGTTTTTGTATTTGATTTGTGTTTACTTTGTTTCATTAAACATGGATCGCAATAGCCACGCCGCATTTTGGTCTGACTCTCCTTCAAGTCAAGAGAACCGTTACAGAATCACCCACCACAACAGGACCAAGCGGTGTGGTAACGGGCAACGGAAAAAGCAGCAGCAGGAGAAGCAACAGATGCAGCAGCAACAGGAGCAGCAGCAGCAGCAGTGGGAGAGGCTGCACTACTTGGAAGAATGGACATGGGAGGACTAATTGGATGGTAAAGGACCCTGGGCTCAGCCAGGGGAATATCGCCGCCCCAAGGAAGAACTGGAGGCGGCGAAAGCGGAGAGGCGCTGGTATGAGGAGGCAGCGCGGCGTCGTGGATGGAAGCCTGAGAGTCAGCCCCAAAAATGTATTGGGGGGGGCTCACAGGGAGTATGGCTACGCCAGGTAGGAGACCTGAGCCAACTTCCTGTGGTTACCGGGGGACGAGAGAGACCGGGCAGGCACCGTGTTATGCTGTGAAGCGCACGGTGTCCCCAGTGCGGGTGCATAGCCCGGTGCGGAACATTCCAGCTCTGCATATCGGCCGGGCTAGAGTGGGCATCGAGCCAAGTGCCATGAAGCCGGCTCTACGCATCTGGTCTCCAGTGCGTCTCCTTGGGCCGGCTTACATGGCACCAACCTTGCGCACGGTGTCCCCGGTTCGCCTGCATAGCCCAGTGCGGGCTATTCCACCTCGCTGCACTGGCAGGGTGACCGGGACCATTCAACCGGGTAAGGTTGGGCAGGCTCCCACGGCCCGGTCTATCCGTCACCACCTCCACGCACCAGCCCTCCGGTGGCAGCCCCCTGCACCAGGCTGTCTCTCCGGTCCATCCTTACAGGGCTCCTTACAGGGGCTCCCTCTCAGCGCTGCCGGAGTCTCCCGCCTCTCCGGCGCTACCAGAGCCTTCCTCCTCTCCAGCGCTGTCGGAGTCTCCCGCCTCTCCAGCGCCGCCAGTGCCACCCGTCTGCCCAGCGCCGCCAGTGCCACCCGTCTGCCCAGCGCTGCCAGTGCACTATTAAAAAAATTGAAATGGCTTCAAAACAAATGTCCTTGTCAAATGTTGACACAAAGTAGTCTGTGATAAATAGCACAATATGTTTAATCTGATTATTTGTTATAGTCCAAATAATCCATACATTATGCTTTTTTGTTTTACACAAAAATGAGTTGTATGAGTTCAGGTCAATGAGGGCTACAGGCCATGAATAGCAAATATAAGTTCAAAACGTGTAATGTTCACAAGAACTTAAGTTGATAAAAAGATCTAAAACAACATTAGGTGATAATATATGTATTATTATGGATTTATGATCAGCTATAATGGAGCGATCATTTTGGACCAGGAACACAGAATTAATTAACATGAAACGAACACAACAGGAGGGTTAAGCCATAGCCCCACTTCTCTCTTTATGAGTTCACACATGAACAGGTCTCTTTGTGAATGGGTCTCTTTTGTCTCCTTTGTTTAGCTACGGTAGCTATATAAGTTCATTTGCACCAGGTCAATTCAAGGTAGCAATGTTGTTGAGAGCTGTAGCAAACGTTTTGCAGTTTTCCAGAGCTATATCTTTCAAAAAATCTATGGTAGCAAATATGATCTATTCTTACCAGGGAAGGCCCCGTTCTCTTATAGACAGAAGTCTGCGACGCCATGCCAATCAGGACTCATCTCTCGGCATGTCCGAGACTCCATTATCTCAGCCGATCCTGGCAAGCCATGTAGGATCCTGTCTTTCTCCCTTATTAGCTCAGTGCTGTCTCCTTGATTAAACTAGGTTTATGATTTAAAAATTGTATTCATAATTACAGATCACATATACTTTTTTATTAAGGCACATGAAAATTGCCCTACTCTGAAGTAGGAACTAGCCTTCCTGAACCCGGTCCACATATTGCATGAATATGGATGTTTTCTCTGAGAGATTGAGCATATTCCCATAGACATCAATTTCTTCAGTATCTTGGTCCAAATTGCTCAGTTGGTTGGAGCCTGGTGCTGGCTCTAGTTCCAATCTTTGCATTGTTCAGAGAGCTACTCTATTTATTGTAAGCTGTCATGCTAAATGACTGCAATTTAATGTAATGCAATCAAATCACCAATGAATTCCCCATGGGACCATCCTTATTCACTGTCAGATCCTGCTCTCCTCACAGAAGAGGGAAGGAGGTTTTACTTAGTGACCTCCCAGCTGCCCTTCACATCTTTCATAAATCGTGTCTGTCTCCAGCAGTGATATGCATTCAGGGTAGGCAGTGCTTACCCTGTGATAATCAAATATTAAAAAGCTGTTATGAAAAGCCAACTAAAAAAGTATATTATATAAAAGTGAAAAATGTTTTAATGTAATGTTTTTTTCTCATTGATTATGTTGGTTTGTATGCTCAAAAAAATAAAAATGCAAAAACATTAAAAGTGCAGGGTATTCATGCCTTTCTTTCCATCCATCCTGCCTTTCCTGACTCCAGTCACTGTTAATGGACAGGGTCAGCATACAGTAGGTGTCGCTGTTTTGCCTAGCTTGAAGTAGCTTCATTCGAGCCGATTTCATATTTTGCAAATGCGTATTGCCTAAACATTATGTGGGTGTTGCCCTCTCTGGAATACCTCCCTATACTGTAGCTCCTGGTGATGTTATTTTCCATAGGAGCTCAGCAGTAGTAGCATTTCTACAAAGGCAGAAGATTTTGAGATATAATCAGATCTACACAGTTATACATGTGATTGTATTGAATACTGCAGACTGCATACTATTTCAAAAGTTTATGAATAGTCTTAGGGGGACAGAAACATGGTCATGTATATATAAATAACTTAAATAATGGGAATCGTGCTTTACGTCTTTCTAACTGAATCAATCCTCAGGTTCAGATTGAGTTACTGATTCAATTCCTGCTGAATACATGTCTGTCATTATATTTCCCTATTTTATTCTGTCACTTTCTCACTCCCCCCTATCTTTCTTTCTTACGTTCTTTCTCAGTGTAACAATGACTTACCTTAAGGTAAGGCATACAGATATCCTTGTGATCTATGGTCTCCTAACAGGAGTAGAAGCCTGTCCTGTACTTATATATTAAAAAGACAGTACCATCCCTAACACTACAGTAAATTCATGGTTTGCACCTACGTCACCCGGTTGCGTCATGCCATTGTTATCAAAAATTCTCAAGACGCTCTCAGCCATACTGATCCCGAAAGTCGAGTGGTACCCAGTCATTCTTAATGGGGCCCAATGATTGTTTAGTCTAAATGACACTGTAGTGGCTATTAAATATGATGACATTGCTACATTAGGTAAATAATTAGTCGGAAACAACGTTGTCAACATTATGATGTCGTTATGATGATTAAGTTAGACAGATGGCAATGTTGTCATTAGCTAGTAAAGTTAATAAAAAAAAATACATAGCGATGCTAATGTTAGCCAGCTAAAATGTTTACCAATGACCTGCCACTGGCATTAAACAAAGCCTGTGTGTCCATGTATGCTGATGACTGAACCAAATAAGTGTCAGCAACCACAGCTAATGAAGTCACTGAAACCCTTAACAATGAGCTACAGTCTGTTTTGGAATGGGTGGCCAGTAATAAACTGATCCTGAACATCTATAAAACTAAGAGCATTGTATTTGGTACAAATCATTCACTAAGCTCTAGACCTCAGCTGAATCTAGTAATGAATGGTGTGGCTGTTGAACAAGTTGAGGAGACTAAATTACTTGGCGTTACCTTGGATTGTAAACTGTCATAGTCAAAACATACAGATTCAATGGTTGTAAGGATTGGGAGAGGTTTGTCCATAATAAAGAGATGCTCTGCTTTTTGACACCACACTCCAAAAAAGCAAGTCCTGCTGGCTCCAGTTTTATCTTATCTTGATTATTGTCCAGTCATGTGGTCAAGTGCTGCAAAGAAAGACCTAGTTAAGCTGCAGCTGGCCCAGAACAGAGTGGCATGTCTTATTCTTCAAAGTAATCAGAGGACTAATATAAATACTATGCATGCCAGTCTCTCTTGGCTAAGAGTTGAGGATAGACTGACTGCATTGCTTCTTCTTTTTATAAGAAAAATGTACTTGTTGAAAATTCCAAATTGTTTGCATACACACTTATCCCACCAGCCACGCCACCATGTTTTTAAATTGATGTAGTCCTGTCCTTGAGCTGTTCTTGTTTATTAATGTTCTGTATTATTACATGTTTTGTGTGGACCCCAGGAAGAGTAGCTCCTGCTTTCGCAACAGCTAATGGGGATCCTAATAAAATACCCCCACCCCCTAATACAGCTGTTGCTCTCCCCTCACTCTTAGCTAGCGAGCTAATGTTATACTACATCTAAAGTTAATCTGACAACATTACAATGATGACAAAGGGTTTTTCTATTAATGATTTGTTTCCTTTACAAATTACATTGTGTTTCCGACTCACAATAATTCTCTTTAGACAACATTTTCATCGGCGCCATTGCTTTGAGTAGAATGTTTAGAAGAGAACCAGTCCTCAAGATCACTTTTATAACAATATTGTGAGGGAGCGTGAAATCCATGAATACAGCTGTGCCTACACAAAGACTCCATCCATTAGTTATTTAAAGATCTAAATATGCAGTGTGATCATCACCACATTCAAACACGTAGCACTGTGGACGCTGCGTTCAACAAAAAGTCAAGCTGTTATCTTTACATCCCGTCACATTCTCCCTATCTCAGAATGGTCATCATGGTTAACAAACAGGGAGTGTGGCAGATGTCAGCTGACAAAGTGAAAATGTGCCAGAGATAGCTGGTGTCTGGAGATGAGAGCACAGCGCTCTAGATGGTAGTGTTAGATACCATACATTGCTGCATCCTTAGATACATTCTTCCTCACCACAGCAAACTGCAGAGCAATATGAAATACATTTGGAGGCATTTTATGGAACACCAATTGTTTTTTTTATAGTGTTTCCCTCGCAATTCCCCTGGCAATAATTACCCCAAATTCACCATTGGGTTTAGGAAGGAACATCTGAAGCTAGTGCAAGTGCAGCTAGAAGTAATTAATGATGAATTACAGGTGCCATAGAGGTGCCATTTAAGCAATCACACTTTTGTTTGCCTAATTAATAAAGCTTAACTTGTCACCTCTGTGTAAAATAAATGTATTATGAGTTCGTACATTCTGGCCAAGCAGAACATTTTCCCAATTTTTCCATGTAGTTATTATTCAAATATTCATGTGAATGATTCACTTTGCCCTTTGCAACATTTTGTTCTATTTTGTAAACATCGATGGCCACCAGCAATTACCCCGAATACTCAACTCTCTGCCTGTCAGGGTGGATGTCAAGGACAGCCTGCTTTGAACAGACAGGTAACCTTAGAAAGAGTTCAATGAAAGATTTGCAGTGACAAGGGTGAACTGATGAACAAAAGGAGTCAGCTTTAGTTTAATCTTCTCTGAAAGGTATGGATGGATTCTAGTGACTAGACTGAACATCTGACTGAAAAAAATATTTCTTTCTTACATTTCTCTGTGACGTTTTTTTGATGGAAAAAGTACTCAATTGTCATACTTGAGTAAAAGTAAGGATGCCTTAATAGACTCAAGAAAAAGTGAAAGTTACCCAGTAAAAACGAATTGAGTAAATGTCAGGTGTGCTCCCTCTCCGGCCTCGAGGTCACCATGCTTCTCGTTACGGAGCACAACTGTCACCATCATTATGTGTACCTGCGCGTCATCAGACTCACCTGGATTCTATCACTTCGTTGATTACCTGCCCTATATATGTCACTCTCTTTGGTTCCTTCCCCAGGCGTCATTGTTTCAGTTTCATGTTTGTGCTTTGTTCGAGGTTATTGTTTTGTATTATGTTCCGTTTATTTTATTGAGACACTCCCTGAACTTGCTTCCCGACTCTCAGCGCACATCGTTACAGTAAAAGTCTAAAAGTGTTTGGTTTTGAATATACTTAAGTGTCAAAAGTAAATGTAATTGCTAAATATACTGAAGTATCAAAAGTAAAATTAGAAATAATTTTATTTAATTGTCTTTCTTTGTCAACAATCTACACCAAACACTCTGTAATCTCAAAGTTGAAAAAAAGAACATTATAACATTTGTAAAATACTTATATACAGTACCAGTCAAAAGTTTGGACACACCTACTCATTCAAGGGTTTTGATTTATTTTTACTATTTTCTACATTGTGGAATAATTGTGAAGACATCAAAACTATTAAATGACACTTATGCAATCATGTAGTAAGCAAAAAATAGTTAAAATTATCCAAATATATTATATATTTGAGATTCTTCAAAGTAGCCACCCATTGACTGGCTGACAGCTTTGCATACTCTTTGCACACTCTTCTCTCAACCAGCTTCACCTGGAATGCTTTTCTAAGTCTTTAAGGAGTTCCCATATATGCTGAGCATTTGTTGGCTGCTTTTCCTTCACTCTGTGGTCCAACTCATCCCAAAACATCTCAATTGGGTTGAGGTTGGGTGATTGCGGAAGCCAGGTCATCTGATGCGGCACTCCATCACTGTCCTCCTTGGTCAAATAGCCTTTACACAGCCTGGAGGTGTTGGGACGTTGTCCTGTTGAAAAAGAATTAATAGTCCCACTAAGCGCAAACCAGATGGAATGGCGTATCACTGCAGAATGCTGTTTTAGACATGCTGGTTAAGTGTGTCTTGAATTCTACATGAATCACCAAAAGTGTCACCAGCAAAGCACTCCCACACCATCACTCCTCCTCCTCCATGCTCCAAGGTGGGAACCACACATGCGGAGATCATCGGTTCACCTACTCCGCGTTTCACAAAGACACGGCGACACACATTTGGACTCATCAGACCAAAGGACAGATTTCCACTGTTCTAATGTCCATTGCTCGAGTTTCTTGGCACAGGAAGTATCTTCTTCTATTTGGTATTTTTCAGTAGTGGTTTCTTGGCAGCAATTCGACCATGAAGACCTGATACATGCAGTCTCCTCTGAACAGTTGATGTTGAGATGTGTCTGTTACTTGAACTGTGTGAAGCATTTATTTGGGCTGGAATTTCTGAGGCTGGTAACTCTTATGAACTTATCCTCTGCAGCAGAGGTAACTCTGGGTCTTCCTTTCCTGTGGTGGTCCTCGTGAGAACCAGTTTCATCGTAGCGCTTGATGGTTTTTGTGACTGCACTTGAAGAAAATGTCAATGTTGTTGACATTTTTTGACTGACCTTCATGTCTTAACCGTCCCACTGTGTTTCGGTCGTATTGGACCGATTTACAAGTTTTCTCTCTGAAAAATGTAGTTAATTTAATCTGATTGTCATAAGGTTCCATGACTTTGTCCACACAGGGCATCGGAACACACAAAATACATTTAGATGATTTTCATTAAATGTTGGGTATTTTATTTATATTTTGTACACCTGTGGTGTTCCATGTCAAAAATGACCGGTCATTAGAGATGAATGGGGAGACTACAATTAGTGTATAAAATTGAGTTCAGGCACATGACCATTCATTGGGTGGACACACGTCCTCTCCCAGACCCCCACATGCATGCGTCTTTGAGCACACACACAAACATACATACACCTATCTCCCCTTCTTGGCTTCCATGGCAACCCCCACAGAAACCTTTCCCCAATGGAATCTTTCCCCCACGGGAACCACACCTGTTGGCATTCTCACAAACAATCGTAACATTGTTTCAATAATATATAGAACTTTTCTCTCAGCTCTGGTATATAAAGCTTTTTTGAGGCCTTGCTCACAATTCATTCTGTGGCCGCACAATGACCAAACGATATACTGTATGTGAGGCTCTTGATCATATCTTTGATCATGACACTGGTGAAGAGGAGACAGTCCTTGTTATACTTTGACATCTGAGTATTTGTTATAGTCAAAATAATCCATACATGATGCTTTTCTTGCTCAAAAACAAGTTGTTTTAGCTCAGGTCAATGAGGGCTACAGGCCATGAATAGCAAATAGAAGTTCAAAACTAGTAATGTTCACAAGAACTTAAGTTGATAAAAAGATCTAACACAACATTAGATGATAATATATGGATTATTATGGATTTATAATCAGCTATAATGGGGCGGTCATTTTGGACCAGAAACACAGAATATATTTAACATGAAACAAACACAACGGGAGGGTTAAAGTAATGATGGACTGTCGTTTGTCTTTGCTTATTTGAGCTGTTCTTGCCATAATATGGACTTTGTCTTTTACCAAATAGGGCTATCTTCTGTATACCACCCCTACCTTGTCACAACATAACTGATTGGCTCAAACACATTTAAAAGGAAAGAAATTCCACGAATCAACTTTTAAAAAGCACACTATGTCATGAAGCCGGATGAGAGAATGTCAAGATCAAGGCAAAGGGAGACTACTTTGAAGAATTTCAAGTATGAAATATATTTACAGTAGATCTTTTGGTTATTAAATGATTCCGAATGTGTTATTTCATAGTTTTGAAGTCTTCACAATTATTCTACAAAGTAGAAAATAGTACAAATTAAACAAAAACCTTGAATGAGTAGGTGTGTCCAAGCTTTTGATTGGTACTGTACACAACTCCTTCTACAATTCTCCATATGCTATCAGGGTGTTTTTGCAGTTACATTAACTTATGGCTGAGAATGTGGCTCTTCACTACATGACAATACTTGTTGCTAGGCCCAGCTCCACAGTAATCCAAGGCAGAGATCAATCAATCCTCAACGTTTTCTTTTTTACTAAATCGTTTGTCACAAAGTGCTTTACAGTACACCCTTGTTCCAGCTAAAGGTAGTACTTATCTAACATCAGACAGAGCCGTAATTTATCCATACCCACCTCACTCACAGATATAACCATGTTCATCAGATGGACATCAGATGAGGAGAATAGTCATTGCCATATAAACATAGTCGTTGCCAATGACCATAGTCAATGGTCATTGTCAGACCACCTCAAACCCTAGAGAGAGACTTTAAATGTTGAAAAGGAGAAGAAAATTTGACTTCAATCATGTAACATATGTTTCAATAATTAAGACTTTCTTAGTGGTCCAACTTCTGAAACTTTTGTAAGGTTAGGACTTTGAAAAACAAGTCACATGTATTTTCCGACGCTCAATGATTGATGTGGCAAACGTGAAGTGCTACCATTTCTTTCTCCTTCTCTTATCCGACAGTGCCAAACCCTTTAGTTTGTAGAGTTGGTAACCCAAAAACACCTAAACAAAGGAACAATACAGCTCTACAAACTTAAGAATTTCTAAAAATAAGCTTTTAAAATGAAATATTATTGTAATTTTAGTCAGCAGAATATTCATACAGACACTTTGAATGTCAACATTCATTAATTGAAAATATATATTTTTTTAACTTGATTCCAGTGGAATGTTTTATAATGTTCATTGTACTGGGTAGATGTCATAATTCAACATCTGCGTACACACCCAGCCATGACTCACCTAAAATACCAAGCCTGTCAAATACTGAAACCAGGACATTTGTTTCTAGGACATTGTCACGTCAAATGGTCATGAATTTAGACTGGCACCGTTGTTTTTATATTCATCAAACTGCCAATGTTCTTTCAAACTTGAGAGTAGATTCAGAACTTTAGACTTCCTCTAATGATGTGTTCTCTGTAAATCACATAACTTTGATAACATCACTCCTTGAAAACTTCAAGGGTAAGTCTTAGATGTTTGCTAGTTTAGTAATGCCTATAGGGAAAAGCTAGATTGTGAGGCCTACAGTGGCTCTTTAGATGCTCCTCTTTTAAGTGAAGTGTAAGTTAAGTGTGTACCATATCATAACGACAAGCTGTAGATATCAAACATAATGACATATAGCTGTCTTGAGACATAAAAGCTACATTTTGAATAGAATAAACACATTTTCCTCCTTATGATCCCACTGTGATTATAAATTAATCAGTCTCCTGTGTGGTTGGTTCATAAGTGGTTCTTCAATCTACCAAAAATACAAATTTGAGTAGTTGGATTTTAAATCAAATCAAATCAAATCAAATTTATTTATATAGCCCTTCGTACATCAGCTGATATCTCAAAGTGCTGTACAGAAACCCAGCCTAAAACCCCAAACAGCAAACAATGCAGGTGTAAAAGCACGTAGTTGGATTTTAACACAGTTTCTGTGAGTTGAGCCTATGTGGGTATATGAAAGATAATTGTGACTTAATTAATTAAATTCACCGTGAATAACCAGGTTTTCATCCAACCATTTCATGTGGATGAATTAACTGACTCATTAAAAAAATGGACTGATGAAATCAGGAAATGTCGGTAGAATTTGAATGTGACCCGATTCAGGAAA
Organism: Oncorhynchus keta; assembly: GCF_023373465.1. Classification (NCBI taxonomy): domain Eukaryota; kingdom Metazoa; phylum Chordata; class Actinopteri; order Salmoniformes; family Salmonidae; genus Oncorhynchus; species Oncorhynchus keta. The sequence goes on from NC_068421.1 coordinate 73,434,616, forward strand.
CTAGGCATATGTCCCAAGTCACGACTTCACAGGAGAGCTGTTTGAACGTAAAAAATATTTTTTTATCAAAATGCATTTTTTTGGGCAGAAATTCCTTCTCAAACATGTGAACTTTCATGTGCCTTAATATCAAACTTGTACTCCATCTGTAAATACAAATACATTGTTAAATTGCGAGCCTAGTTGGTTTAGCCACAGAAAAAACGAGCAACCTTCCCGATAGCCATGATTGGTTGAGATAATGAGTGGGCTGGACATGCAGAGAGATTAGTTTGGATTGGTCTACCATATAGCACACGTCTGTCTATTGGAGCTGGTCAGTATGTTTAGGTAATCATGTCGAACACGTTTTTTTTATGTATCGCGTAGTAAAACTGCATAAATCTAATGTCAAGTTAAATTGTACTGTTAGCTAGCTAACATTAGCTGGCTGGCTTGCTAGCTAACGTTATGTGTATGCTCTCCACTTTCTGGAGGACCGAGTTTTGAAATCAGTAGAATTAGAGTATGATAGCTAAGGAGATGGAGAAAACACCAGTCTGGATTACATCGTCAAACTAAGTCAACCATGCATGACATCAGACAGGAGACATGTCCAACTATGATGTATACTGGTAAGATTTTCAGATATTACACATTTCTAATTTTGACAGAAAGTGGTTTCATTTCAACTTTACTGTTAGCTAAGTAACGTTAGCTGGCTGGGTCGCTAGCTAACATTATGTGTATGATCTTATTCTTATAGCTACCTGCAGATTCATGCAGGGGAATAATGTCATGAGTTATGATATGCTTCATTATTTAGCTAGATAGCTAGCTACATGTCTTAGCAAAAGACTCCAATCTAATTTTGACAAAGTATTTTCATTTCAATTTAAAGTGCACTTTTAGCTAGCTAACTAACGTTAGCTGGCTGGCTCGCTAACTAACGTTACGTCATGCATTGGGATTCATTGTTTACCTAGCTAGCAATCTAGCCAGCTATCTAAATGATGAATCGTTGAATGCTCAACACCCGTTCAATATGTCCGGTGTCAGTAAACGTCGGCAACAAAGCGTAATTCAATTGTTGCCAGCAGCACAGTTACAGTCACCAACGCTCTGCATAACATGAAAAAAGCCTAACCAGCTCTGCTAGGGCGAGTGAAATGGTCAGAATGGGGTGTTCTCTCATTATGTGTCTGGGAGTAGCTAGCCAATGTTAGCTAGTTAGCTTGGATGATTGGATGCTTGACTGTTGTGAGGACAGAGCTGAACGCGAAAAACACAGATAGAGCAATAGGGCTAGTAATGTTCAGTGAGCTGTTCTCTCTCTCTTAGATGTCTGGAAGTAGCTGGCAAGTTAGTACAGAACGGTTGGATCAACTCTTAGAGATGGGTGGGGCTAAGGCTTAAGAGGGTGTGAACAATGCTGAATGGTGTAGACAAAGAAGGGATCTCTAATAGTAGTACCAAAACATTGAAAGACGGTTTCTCAAAAATGAGTTTCCAAGCTGATCAACTTTCAAAGCAGAATTACTTTCCCATTGTTTTTTCAAATGTAGTGTATGATATACCATTTTGTAGCTCTGAGTCTCTACTTTTATCCAATGTAAAAAACAGAAGTTCAAATGTTGCTACATAAGAACGAATCCAGGTGGTGAGTCACAAATGTTGACAGACAATTTGTTTCTTCGAAATGATGGTATCCTTTTGTGTCGGTAAAATTAATTATTTGGGAAATGGCTGTGGCAATACCTTTATGCGCAAATATTGATATAATAACAATCATATCAAAGTTATAATAACAATCATATTGGAATTGGAGTCACACGAGGAAATGTTTTGTGGTCCTCCCACTACGACTTGGGGAAGCATGCAGTTTATTAGGCTACAGATGAAATAAGTCATGATGAACTTCACAAGGTTGTGAAAGTGCACGGTGATTAACTTGATGCTGCTTTCCCAATAAATATTGAAGGAATTATTCTGGTGACATGATGATCGATGTTTGGCTGCTGTTTGACAAATAAAAACAGACCTGCTGTTATCCATAATAATCTCATCATGTAGGCCAGACTACCCGCAGTGTATCTGCAAACTGTTGGCATGTGTCAAGACCAGAGTGGGCACATTTGCTAAGAAAATAGAGTTAAGAAAATATTTACAAAATAAACTAAAGTTAAAAAAAAAAAATTTAAAAATGTAACACAACAAAATAACAATAATGAAGCCATTTACAGGGGGTAACGGTACCGAGTCAATGTGCAGGGGTGCAGGTTAGTCAAGGTCATTGGTACATGTAGGTAGGGGTAAAGTGACTATGCATGGATAAAAAACAGCGAGTAGCAGCAGTGGGGGGGGATGTGTCAATGAAAATAGTCAGGGTGACAACTTCATGAATTGTTTAGAAGTATTATGGCTTGGGGGTAGAAGCTGTTAAGGAGCCTTTTGGACCTAGACTTGGCGTTCCGGTACCACTTGCCATGCGGCAGCAGAGAGAACAGTCTATGACTTGGGTGACTGGAGTCTTTGACAATTTTTTTAGCCCTCTGGCAGGAAGTATATATCACTACCACAGTACCATCCCTAACACACTATACAGCTGTGCCTACACAAAGACTCCATCCATTAGTTATTTAAAGATCTAAATATGCAGTGTGATCATCACCACATTCAAACACGTAGCACTGTGGATGCTGCGTTCAACAAAAAGTCAAGCTGTTATCTTTATATCCCGTCACATTCTCTGTTTCTCAAAATAGTCCTCATGGTTAACAAACAAGGAGTGTGGCAGATGTCAGCTGACAGAGTGAAAATGCAGCAGTGCACAGAGATAGCTGATGTCTGGAGAGAAGAGCCCAGCTCTCTAGATGGCAGTGTTAGATACCATACATCGCTGCATCCTGAGACACATTCTTCTCAACACTGCTAATTATGGAGAAAATATTTATGTAATAGTGGCATTTTGTCAAACACCAATTGCTTTCCATAGTGTTTCCCTCGCAGTTTCTCTTGCAATTCTCCTTGCAATAATTACACAAAATTCACAAATGGGTTTAAACTACTGTAAGTTGAAGCTTGCAACAATTAGCAATTACACATTGATTGGAGGTGGCATTTATCCAACCACATTTTTGTTTTGTCTTTTAAAGCTTCACTTTTCACCTCTGTGTAAAATAAATGGATTATGGGTTCATACATTCTAGCAAAGCAGAACATTTTCACACTTTATCCATGTAGTTATTATTCAAATATTCATTTAATTCATTCACTTTGCCCTTTGCAACATTTTGTTCTATTTTGTAAACATCGAAGGCCACCAGAAATTACCCCGACTGAAGACTCAACTCTCTGCCTGTCAGGGTGGATGTCAAGGACTGCTTTGAACAGACTGGTAGCAATGGAAAGAGTTTAGTGAAAGATGAGAACTGCCAAGGGTGAACCAATTAACAAAATGAGTCGACTTTAGTTTAAAACTGCATTGTTGGTTAAGTGCTTGTAAGTAAGCATATCACAGTAAGGTCTGTTGTTGTATTCGGCGCATGAGTGCATGAGACAAATACATTTTTGATTTGATATACAATAAGTACAGGACAGACTTCTACTCCTCTTAGGGGGCTGTAGATCACGAGAAGATCTGTATTTCTAACCTTACTGTAGGTCATTGTTACACTGAGAAAAAAAGTCATCAAGAAAGAGAGGATGAAGAGAGAAAAAAACACATAGAATGAAATAGAGAAATAGTATGACAAAAATGTATTTATCAGGAATTGAATCCATAACTCAAGGCCTTCCATGCTACATGAACCTGAGGATTGATCTAGTCATAAAGAAGTATTGCACAATTCCAGTTATTTCTATATACTTTCAAACTTTTCCATCCCCCTAAGACTATGCATACACTATGCGGTGTGTAATAGTATGCAGTGTTCAATACAATACCGTATGCATAACTGTGTAGCTCAGATTACCGTAAATATAACATCGTCAGGAGCTGTAGGCAGGTATTCCAGGGAGGCAGCGCATCTTCGATTTACATCAATCCTTGGGAAATTGTGTAAGGTGTCTATCAAAGAGTCAGCTTAAAGCTGTGGGCACACATCACATCACACGCTATCTGTCACACAGATCGCTTATCTGCCTGGGCAGAAATCTCTCCAGGGCCCAAGAATGATTTGAAAATCAAAAAGTAGCAGTTGAATCACTTCAAACCAACTCAAATAAAGCTACTGAACATGTATAGCTGTGGTTTTATTGATTAAATATGCTGAAAATGTTGTGTAGGAACAGATAAGATAAGGAAATGTTCCCCGTAGATTCCTGTCTGGTCCTGTATTGAACAGGGGGACTGATTCTAAAGGAATCTAAAGGAAAACGTTCACTTTTCAATAGTCTGCCCTTGGATGAGCCTGCCTTGATTGATAAAGAGCATTGACCTCATATAGCTTATCAATTATCAGAGAGTTTTGTGTTCATATTAGGACATAAATAGTATGGCTATTGCTTACATGTGTAGACTAACTGCTTAACATTCACCAATCCGAATAAAGAGTTAATTATTATCCACTAACTGCAATGGCAAATAACATAATTTTGGTGCCGAAAAGCTGGCTATAGTAGCTAACATCTCCTGTGAAGCCTTGTGTATCTTATTCTGTCTCTCTGAGGGATTGGAGCTTGCACCATGATGTTGCTACTGCCGGTTTCCTCATAGCCGATTCACAACGCGCATAAACAAGTTACAATCATAACATTATGTTCATGTTGGGCAAACAGACAAAGACACAAAGGTCAACTGATAGTGAGAACAGTCTATTTATCTAAAAGCAGGCATAACTCCCGCAGATCATCAAGGGGTATTGCTAAACATGTGGAAATGCTAGTAATAAGTTCTAATACTTTCCTGTCTGGATTTGTGCTGAGCATTTTTATAAACGCAGAGAGGCTGAGGCAGGGGTACATTTATTAGTGATACATTCAGTCTGAAACAGCGAGAGAGACACCGCTTGCCTCGCCTAACTCTGTGTTTCTCTGTGCATTTGTAAAGCAGAGAGAGAATGAGAAAGAGAGAGAGTGAGAGAAAGAAGGAGAGAGAAAGAGAGAGAGAGAGAGAGAGAGAGAGAGAGAGAGAGAGAGAGAGAGAGAGAGAGAGAGAGAGAAGAGAGATGGGGTGAAAGAGAAACAGCTGAATTCCCCAGGTGGGGGATAAAAATTTATTATATAATTTCCAAGCTGTCAGAAGTCTAATGTAACAGCCAGGTCACCTGTGATACAAGTCCGTATTCGACATCCATCCAGTGAGCATTGTTATCTTCAAGTAGGTTTTGGTTTTGCTATGGCATCGTGGATGGGGTTGGGGAATGGGTATAAGCATCTGCCTCTGATTCCAAACATCAAGTTTGAATCCAGGCAAAGAAAGTTATTTTTGAGATTTCTGTTTTAAGCCTATCCCAAACTTTAATCCTTACCTTAACCATTCAGAGTTAATGTCTAACCTAAAGAGTTCAGAGTTAATGCCTAAACTTAGCTTTAAACAATTTGACGTTTGCAACAACTTCGAAATTTGACGTTTGAGAACATGAATAAACATTCTGACGTAAGACTGTGGGAGCTATTGAATATAAGGCTAATAAACAAAATGCAGCCAATGGAACAGCAGGAAGTAAATGCATCATAGGTAGTATAGTGGATGGTCATAATTTTGTAGAGGAACTCATACATTGAAATTCTGTCCATGAAAGTATGACTGCAAAAATAACAGGCCAAGATTACAGTTTGGTGACATATATCAATTATCTTCCCCTCTCTCCATCCGTTTCTTCCCTCCCACTCTTCCTCCCTCCGTCTTTCACTCCCTCCCATACAGCAGTCACCTACTTATCAGCCAGTGACCCAGAACCCAGGTGACGTAGGACTCATTCATCCCACAGGTTCAGCGTCTTGTAAACTCTGTGTTATTAAAACACTTCCTTGGGACATCATTTACCACGGCCCAGTTAGCCTAGAGAAAGGCCAACCAGTTTAGAATCACTTTCTTCTCCAGCTAGCGTTACAGGGTACATACAGTAGGGGTTACCAGACCCCCGATAATTGGTACAGCAAACTCTGGACCTCTCCAATTTTCACACAATTCAGGCATCAAGCGGTTACTCTAAATATGGAAGCTTGCTAATATTGCATTGCCATTCAGAGAGTTTGTGTGTCTGGTTAAGCTGGTGTGTGCAGAGAGAGCAAGGGTGTGTGGCTGCTTCGCTTGCCTTCCGTCTGCCGCTGTTCAGTTCTGTTGGCCCTTGGGAATACACTGGTTCTGGGCAGGACGAAGGGAGTGCCAGGAATGAAATATGATTTAAACGCTTGCGCTGAAATGGCCAATATCATATTTGAAGCATATGTGTTTCCATGCCTTTAAGACACAGACTCATTATGCCCAAGATTTGATGTATTTTGAAGAATTTCAATGTTTATTGTTGTATATTCCTCTCCTGACGTGGGCATTAATATCATGATGCCCATTGCCTTGTTTCTTTGCTATGGACTAAGCATGAGGAAGAATCATGTTCCCATTTATCTTCCCAGGCCAGTTTGGCTATTTCAGGTCAGCCAGAGAAAATAGCTGGTGAATTATGGCAAAGCTTCCTGTGATGGATGAGGATTTGGTCCCGTTTGAAAGACAAAGAAAATTAATGGGCTTGATCATTTGCAGAGTGACTGGGGATGAGGCCTCATCAGCAGAGCGGGCAGACCTGTCTGAAGTGAGCACAGTGTCATTGGGTGATGGGACAGACATTAGGATTAGCTATCAATCTCATCTCATGTCTTGTCTGAGTCTGAGGGGGGCCAATCAAGATGGCTTAAGAGGCTTACATATTCCACCAGCCTGATGGATCTATCTATAAGCTGAACTTGGATCTGTCATACAGTGTACTGTATATACAATGTACATGTTACTGCCAAGATAAAGGAAACACTTGAGTCAATTAGGGATACAATGTATATTGAAAGCAGATGCTTACCTTAACACAATTAACATCTCATCGTGCTTGGGGTCATGCCTTAATAGGGCAAGTTGTGGCCCAATTACCTATTCATTTAAGACACTTTATGTTGGTGTTTCCTTTATTTTGGCAGTTACCTGTAGATGTCCTCACTTGATGCATTTTCCATGTGGCTCAAACAATGTCCCTTTTCCAAAAGGATCCTACCTTGCCTTAGCCCTTCCTCCCTTTGTTTATTCCTTCCTTCCTCCATTACTCACCTCTTTCCTTCCTTCCTCCCTTCTTTCCTTCCTTCCTTCCTCCATTACTATCTTCCCTCTCCTTCCTTCCATCCTTCCTTCCATCCGATCTATAGCCTGAGTAATTGAATAAGTGTCCAATCTTATTCTAAAAACTGAAAGTATTGTCCTCTGAGTCTGTCTCCTATTTTTACAAGGTCTAAAATCACTTTTATGTCCAAGGACAGGTCAGGGGACTCTATTAAATTTGACTCTCTGACAAAAAACTTTAAGGACACATACTCAGCTATAAAATGCATGCATTCACAGTCTCTCAAAATGAAGACAGCAGGAGACTTCCCAATTGCTGAGAGCCTATCTGAGAGGCATCCACAATCTCTCCTCTATCAGATGATGATCAGCCCACCATGACTAGATTACGTGGGGCTAACCCATGAGGCTTCCTCCATGATTACTTTACTGATTGGAAAAATAGGAGGCCCTTACAAGCTCTGTCAATCAACCATACTGGTGTTTTCAGATAAATTATAGGGCGAAATGTCACCCTTTCTTCTTGGTTTTACAGTCTGGGAAACACGCAGCATACCTAAAGGTTGGCCAATTTACACATTTCACAAACAAACAATGGAAAATGCATCAAACTCATACACATAAATATGCATAAGTTTCAGCTCCAGTGATCACAGCCTGCAAACATGTGAACATCTCGAAACAGCTATGAAATGTTTGTGCATTTGTGTGTGTTTTTGTTTTTGTGTGCATGTGCATGTGCTTGCATGCTGAGCAAATACTTAACATTTCATTAAAGATAGAATTTTATTTTCGTGGTTTTTGTTTACTTTGTTACATGGCATGGCCTTATCGGAACTGCTGTGGAATAGTCTGCTTGAAAGAACTCTGCCACTCTCTGCAGACCTGAGCACTGTTGGAAATTGTGTGTGCGTGTGTGCGTACGTGTGTGCATGCGTGCATGAGTGTCGGATCCTCCATTTAGCTATCTAGCATTAGTAGGGCTCTGTCAAAGAGTTTACGAACAGAGGACCACAGTGAAGTGTGGAGAGCACAGAGCACTGGAGTGCAGAACGCCAACATGTAGTGCGCTACAAACTGACACACAGATCTGCTCATCATTCTGACCCGACCAGGACAGGAGGACTGATGAAGATCCTTGCCGTGGTGCTCTCAGTGTCTCTGCATTTAACACTGTAGGCAAGAGGTGGGCAACCCTGCAAGCAAGTGTGTAAGATTGCACAGCCTTGTATTAAAGTATTGTGGAATGAAATAAATATTCTTCATGATGTGTGTTGTGTGTTGTGTCCTGTAAATAAAAACAACAGCCTATCCATCACTAAATTGGCAGCAACAGCGAACAGATCCCGAAGTTACCAAGAGGATCAAAGGTGGATCAAGGGTCATGGTTATTCACCTTTATCATGTCTGTATTGTAAGACCACAGAACACACTGCTGTGAGGGTCTAATGAAAGAGAAAATAATGTGTTATTGCCCACATGTTGTATCTTCTCTCTTCTCTCTCATCCCTTTGTCCGTTAAATGACGCATTTAGTCCCCAGGACAGGCCTAAGCACTTCTAGTGCTTGTCAAAAGGAAAGGGACCATAAAGCTTTTGTGGTGTGAAATCTACCATTACCCCCCTCCACTTTCTCGCTCTTCACTCTGGTGTACTTACTAACCTTTTACTGCAGTGGGCTAAATCAGGGTCACACAGAGTGATTCTTGGTCGTCTTAAACAAATCTTCTTTGAAGGAAAAGTATACACCACCTCACACACATGGTTATGGGCTTACAAAAAAACACACCTGTGCTATGTCAGATATAGAGTTGAAATGTATTCAATTTTGAGATTGCATCCCAATATTGCCCTTTATATACTTCACAGAAGACTGAAATATAACAAAACAGTTTGACATAGAAACATTGGATTTTAGTCGTATAAAAAAAACATCTTTATTAATTATGAAAAATAACATTCCATTCATGAGGCCAAAGAAGGCACTTTTTGTCATTGACTGCAGAAAAGGGCCTCGCTATATAGAGCGACACACAAAAGGGTTACACCCTGGGAGAAGGTCTGTAACAGTACAAGAAAGAATGGAAAAGAGAAAGAGATGCTTTCTTCCTATTTCTTGAGAAACATTGTGAGCGACAGGACCCATTGAAAAATGAATTTGGCTTTGACGTGGGCCCTTTCAATGGACATTTACTGCTGACACAAACAAATAAAGTGAAAACATAAAAGCTAGTGCAGATGATGATGAAATTGAATTGCAACAAAGGTCATATGAGTACAACAGAGTCCCATCAAAACAAAATTCTAAAGTTGTATTCAGAGAGACATGGGTGAGACAAGATTAGATGTGGGGGTATTGGCATCCGTGGAAAATCCTCCAGCAGCTCTTGTAAGAGGTAGGTGCTTTTTAAAATCTCTGTTTTACAAGAACAAGAAATGTACAAACTCTATGCCCTCAGGAAAAATATGCCTAATATCGCAGGTGGCTACTGCAAGAACATTTCAACACAAAATTATATGTTAGGAAAGCCATAAAGTCATTGACATATGCCAGCCTTTTGTAAACTTTTAGAGATCCCAAGAGAATAAGCCAGTGTTGCTGCTTTTACTTCAGGATGAAAGAGCCCAGAAGACGTTCATTATTTGCCCATGCGTTGCGTATTAGTCATTTTGTTGATAATGTAGAATGTAAACGGAGGTAATCTCGTTGATGAAGAGTTTCTGTCCATCCTCTTCCTCCCAGACATTAATCACATGGACTTCCTACTTCCTGTAAGCTTCAGTGAGGAGGACGAAAGTAATGGCTGCTCCCACAATAACTATACAAACTATACATTCACACAGACTAATAAATATTATTTATACATGGCACCATTAGATAAACTTGACGCTAATTGTACCATTCCACAGCTCATAATAACTGGCGGCCTACATTATTGTCAAGGTAATTAGTCATAATTTGCATAATTAAAAAGAAAACAAGGGTGTAATAATTGATGAATACTCAATCAGAAGATCATTACCATGACTTGATCTGCATCTTCAGGCAGCAGACTGGAGAGGAGAGGAGTAGAAGAAACCAGCGGATTACAGGACAACCTTCCTTGTACAAACTACAAAGGACCTTCATCTCTCAATGTCTCTCAGTGTCTCTCTGCCTCTCTCTCCATCCCTCTCTCTCCAGTCCTCTGTGTCTTTATTGCTCTCTCTCTCTCTGTCTCTTTCTCTCTTTCCATCTCTCTCTCTGTCTCTTTCTCTCTCTCGCTTTCACTCACTCTCTCCTGCACAGCTGAAGCAAACACACTATAATAGAGTCATTGGGAAACGACAGTGTTTATTAACGTTTATTAACAAATGACTGCCTTGCCTGGCTCACCAACTACTTCTCATATAGAGTTCAGTGTGTCAAATCGGAGGGCCTGTTGTCCGGACCTCTGGCAGTCTCTATGGGGGTGCCACAGGGTTAAATTCTCGGGCCGACTCTTTTCTCTGTATACATCAATGATGTCGCTCTTGCTGCTGGGGATTCTCTGATCCACCTCTACGCAGACGACACCATTCTGTATACTTCTGGCCCTTTTTTGGACACAAACCTCCAGACGTGCTTCAATGCCATACAACACTCCTTCTGTGGCCTCCAACTGCTCTTAATAACTTCTTGACGCTACCCATCCCTTAAGCGGGATAATTGTCATCAGCAACCGCTGAATAGTATAGCGCCACAGTCAAATAATACTACTAAAAAATATTCATATTCATGAAATCAATATTAGCCTTTTGTTAATCCACCTGTCGTCTCAGATTTTGAAATGATGCTTTACAGCGAAAGCAATCCATGCGTTTGTGTAAGTTTATCGATCGCATGACAAAACATTAAGTACACTTAGCATCAGGTAGCTTGGTCACGAAAATCTGAAAAGCAATCAAATTAATCGTTTACCTTTGATGATCTTCGGATGTTTTCACTCACGAGACTACCAGTTACACAACAAATGTTCCTTTTGTTCCATAAAGATTATCTTTATATCCAAAATACCTCCGTTTGTTTGTCGCGTTCAGAAATCCACAGGAAAGAGCGGTCATGACAATGCAGACGAAAATTCCAAATAATATCCATAATGTCCACAGAAACATGTCAAACGTTTTTTATGATCAATCCTCAGGTTGTTTTTAAAATATATATTTGATACCATATCAACCGAGAGTGTAGGTTTTTCTATAGGACAGGGAGAAACAATGGCCGCTTTACTCTGATGTGCAAAACTCACTCTGAGAGCCCCCACCTATCCACTTACGCAATGTGATCTTTCTCGCTAATTTTTCAAAATAAAAGCCTGAAAATATGTCTAAAGACTCTTGACACCTTAGGGAAGCCATAGAAAAGGAATGTGGTTGATATCCCTTTAAATGCAGAATAAGCATGCATAGGAACAGAGAGGTTTCAAAATAAGAGGCACTTCCTGATTGGATTTTCCTCAGGTTTTCGCCTGCTATATCAGTTCTGTTATCCTCTCAGACAATATTTTGACTGCCAAACATACCCCCGTAAAACTGACTATCCTACCAATCCTTGAGTTCAGCGATGTCATTTACAAAATAGCCTCCAACACTCTACTCAGCAAATTGGATGTAGTCTATCACAGTGCCATTAGTTTTGTCACCAAAGCCCCATACACTACCCACCACTGCGACCTGTATGCTTTCGTTGGCTGGCCCTCGCTTCATATTTATCGCCAAACCCACTGGCTCCATGTCATCTATAAGTCTTTGCTAGGTAAAGCCCCGCCTTATCTCAGCTCACTGGTCACCATAGCAGCACCTACCCAAAACACATGCTCCAGCAGGTATATTTCACTGGTCATCCCCAAAGCCAACTCCTCCTTTGGTGGCCTTTCCTTCCAGTTCTCTGCTGCCAATGACAGGAACTAATTGCAAAAATCACTGAAGCTGGAGACTTATATCTCCCTCACTAACTTTAAGCATCAGCTGTCAGAGCAGCTTACTGATCATTGCACCTGCACACAGCCCATCTGTAAATAGCCCACCCAACTACCTCGTCGCCATATTGTTATTTTTTGTTGTTGCTCTTTTGCACCCTAGTTTCTCTCTATTTACCTTCTGCAGATCTATCACTCCAGTGTTTAATTGCTAAATTGTAATTATTTTGCCTTATTTCAACTGGCCTACCTGGTTAAAAAAATGTTAAATAAAAAATACATAAAAAAAACATCTGTTGTCTTGTCATGCAAAATTATCAAATACTTTTCCTTTGTCTCGTTTGTGTCCGTGAATATGTCAGGCACAATGGTCTGTGGTGAGAAGACCATTACAGAGAACAAGTACAGAAACAGCAAAGACTGTGTTGAACAGGGGTATTGTTAGGGTTGTTATGGTGACCTTATTACCGCCACACCGGCGGTCACAAGTCATGACCGCAGTCAAATTGTACATGAATGTTTAGTGAAGGTAACTAGGCTTTTCCAAGCTCTAATGATGCTGATGGTCATTAGTAGCCTACCAAACGTGCTAACTGCCTGATACTCAGCAATTTATTGTTCCTCTAATCATTCTGACATCAATGCAAATGTAATAAAAAATCTAATCAAACACTTCATGACAGACCATGAGCTTATATTGCACAATATTTATATAGGCTATGTAATTGTGTGAGAATAGTGAGTTTTGATGGCCTCTATTAAAAAGAGTAGGATCCCATCAGCTTTTAATAGGCTTACTGTCACTCCCTGACCTTAGTTACGTATCTTTGGTTAGCGCAGGGTGTGACGAGGGTGGCTTGTGTAGTTTTAGCATTGTCTAGGGGTTTTGTATGTCTAGGAGTTGTTGTATATCTAGGTGTTTATATGTCTATGGTTGCCTAGATTGGTTCCCAATCAGAGGCAGCTGTTTATCGTTGTCTCTGATTGGGGACTATATTTAGGTAGCCATATTCCTTGGGTATTTTGTGGGTTATTGTCTATGTGTAGTTGCCTGTCAGCACTTGTTATTGTAGCGTCATGTTAGTTTGTTAAGTGTTTAATTAAAAGAAGAATGTATTCTTATCACGCTGAGCCTTGGTCTCCTCCATACAACGAATGTGACACTTACCTACTATATTTATTGCTCAACTTTCCTAATATTAAGCAAATTGCTTATCTTTACAACAGGAGTATAGCCTACCTGGCTGGCATGAAAATGAACCACAGGAAAAGCGTCCTCGATTCGCTATTTAAGTGCATTGATGACATGTATGATAGTGGTCTTTTGTACTATGAGGGATAGTAGATTGACATAGACTAGTGTTTTTGCTGTTCGTTAGGCCTACTCATCTTGTTAGCTGACAAAAGTGAATGTGGACAGTTCTTCCAACATCTTCAATATGCGCCTCGAAATTCGATAAGTAGGTCAAGCGCCGTTGTGTGGTTCCTCAATTAAAAGTTTAGAGATTATGCCACGGACTTAGAGTTAATTTGTGGTTTAGTATATTACCCTGCGTCACTGCTTCATTGCTCCAGACCACCGCAAGGGGGAGTTAGAGCACTGATTATGCTTTTGGAAGCTGTAAATACATTTGTCAGGCAGAGAACGACCTGTTTAAATTATGAGGAAAATATTCAATTTTATTTGGAACGGCACCCTCTGAGAAGAATTAAACTTGGTTAAGCTTTCATACTGTCCATTGAGTTTTTTACTCTGAGAATTTGAATCTAACAGAATGGCAAGCCAGACAAAATTAAAAGGGCCTATTGTCTCACCCCATGTTCAAGAATGGCCTTTTTCCCTTTATTCAGATTACAACCACTCACTTTCTATTATTTGAAAACAAAATCATCTCCAAAATATCGGTATTTTTTTAAACAAGGACATGAAAAGGAGATTGTGAACTCTGCAAACAACGTATCCTGCCTGAGAATGAGAATGGTAAATGTCTGCAATTAATACATTCCTTGAATACATTGGAATAGAAAAGAAGCCATCCATCCACCCATTATGAGCTATTAGCAGGACAATAGAAGGAGGGTAGGGGGAGAATTGTATCATCACTTTCTCAAGCCAAAACTTCTTGATGGCCTTCTTTGCTTGTACTCTAGTCTTGGCAGAGTTACAGATGAATGTTTTCAGGTGATGCCAAACAAGTTCGATCAGGTTTAAATCAGGAGACCTACATGTTGAGATGAAAATATTTGTAGATACAGTGCCTTGCGAAAGTATTTGGCCCCCTTGAACTTTGCAACCTTTTGCCACATTTCAGGCTTTAAACATAAAGATATAAAACTGTATTTTTTTGTGAAGAATCAACAACAAGTGGGACACAATCATGAAGTGGAACGACATTTATTGGATATTTCAAACTTTTTTAACAAATCAAAACGGAAAAATTGGGCGTGCAAAATTATTCAGCCCCCTTAAGTTAATACTTTGTAGCGCCACCTTTTGCTGCGATTACAGCTGTAAGTCGCTTGGGGTATGTCTCTATCAGTTTTGCACATCGAGAGACTGACATTTTTTACCATTCCTCCTTGCAAAACAGCTCGAGCTCAGTGAGGTTGGATGGAGAGCATTTGTGAACAGCAGTTTTCAGTTCTTTCCACAGATTCTCGATTGGATTCAGGTCTGGACTTTGAATTGGCCATTCTAACACCTGGATATGTTTATTTTTGAACCATTCCATTGTAGATTTTGCATTATGTTTTGGATCATTGTCTTGTTGGAAGACAAATCTCCGTCCTAGTCTCAAGTCTTTTGCAGACTCCATCAGGTTTTCTTCCAGAATGATCCTGTATTTGGCTCCATCCATCTTCCCATCAATTTTAACCATCTTCCCTGTCCCTGCTGAAGAAAAGCAGGCCCAAACCATGATGCTGCCACCACCATGTTTGACAGTGGGGATGGTGTGTTCAGGGTGATGAGCTGTGTTGCTTTTACGCCAAACATAACGTTTTGCATTGTTGCCAAAAAGTTCAATTTTGGTTTCATCTGACCAGAGCACCTTCTTCCACATGTTTGGTGTGTCTCCCAGGTGGCTTGTGGCAAACTTTAAACAACACTTTTTATGGATATCTTTAAGAAATGGCTTTCTTCTTGCCACTCTTCCATAAAGGCCAGATTTGTGCAATGTACGACTGATTGTTGTCCTATGGACAGAGTCTCCCACCTCAGCTGTAGATCTCTGCAGTTCATCCAGAGTGATCATGGGCCTCTTGGCTGCATCTCTGATCAGTCTTCTCCTTGTATGAGCTGAAAGTTTAGAGGGACGGCCAGGTCTTGGTAGATTTGCAGTGGTCTGATACTCCTTCCATTTCAATATTATCGCTTGCACAGTGCTCCTTGGGATGTTTAAAGCTTGGGAAATCTTTTTGTATCCAAATCCGGCTTTAAACTTCTTCACAACAGTATCTCGGACCTGCCTGGTGTGTTCCTTGTTCTTCATGATGCTCTCTGCGCTTTTAACGGACCTCTGAGACTATCACAGTGCAGGTGCATTTATACAGAGACTTGATTACACACAGGTGGATTGTATTTATCATCTTTAGTCATTTAGGTCAACATTGGATCATTCAGAGATCCTCACTGAACTTCTGGAGAGAGTTTGCTGCACTGAAAGTAAAGGGGCTGAATAATTTTGCACGCCCAATTTTTCCGTTTTTGATTTGTTAAAAAAGTTTGAAATATCCAATAAATGTCGTTCCACTTCATGATTGTGTCCCACTTGTTGTTGATTCTTCACAAAAAAATACAGTTTTATATCTTTATGTATCTTTATGAAATGTGGCAAAAGGTTGCAAAGTTCAAGGGGGCCGAATACTTTCGCAAGGCACTGTATACTGTAGGTGTTGTAGGTCATTTATTTATTTTTATTTAACCTTTATTTTACTACATAAAGGTCTATTTACTCTGTTGGCGTCTTGACCCAGTTTATGCCCTCATTTGCAATGCAAACCCAGGCAGCAGTGTGTTTTGGTCCGAGCCCTTTTCCGGCTTACAGACATAGCTTGCAGCTTCTTTCTATTGTGCTACCCATTCCAGGGTTAGACTGTAACCACCAGAGGACTTGAAAATGAGCCGGAGCTGAGAGGATCACCAAAACTTGGGGTATTTTGGTTTCAGTGCATTTTCTTAAAAATAAATGTAAATCGATAATTGTGTACTAAAAATGTGAACGTGTATTTGCAGAGCATACAACCATACGTGGGGCTGGACAACGGGCAGCACCGAAAAAACACATGGTTCCACAGAATACCAACTGGGATGGACCCCAAGGCAAATGTGGCTTCTTCGTCAACATCATTATGCTTTCGTTTATAAAATAATGGTAAAAAATACTCTTTCAAATTGCAGATGTTTATTTCATTATAGATCAATAACATATTTTTTTTTACTTATTGTGTACATAATGTTGCTGCTACTGTCTCTTATGATCAAAAATAACTTCTGGACATCAGAAAAATGATTACTCACCGCGGACTGGAAGAAACAGTTTTCCTTTAACGAGTCCGACGAGAAGGATATCCTGCTTTCAATGGAACAGGCCCAGATCCATGACTTTTGCGTGAAGAAAAGACGCCGGAAAAGGGGCCTCTTTTCCTTTTGAAAATCCGGAGGCGAGCGAGTAAACTCCCACTGCCTTCCAGTCTTCTCGCTAACATGCAATCATTGGACAATAAAATGGAATGAACGATTAAGATTATCCTACCAACAGGACACTAAACTGTAACAACTTATTTTTCACTGAGACGTGGCTGAACGGAGATACGGTAATATAGAGAAAGCAGGATTTTCCATGCACCGGCAGAACAGAGACAAAAGACACATTCCCACCCCTGGTAAGACGAGGGGTGGGAATGTGTCTTTTTGTAAATAACAGCTGGTGCGTGATGTCTAATATTAAAGAAGTTTTGAGGTATTGCTCGCCTGAGGTAGAGTACCTTATAATAAGCTGTAGACTGCACGATCTACCAAGAGAGTTCCCATCTGTATTATTCGTAGCCGTGTATTTACCACCACAAAACGAAGCTAGCACTGAGACCGCTCTCAACCAACTCTATAAGGCCATACGCAAAGAAGAAAATGCTCACCCAGAAGCAGCAGTCCTAGTGGCCGGGGACTTTAATGCAGGCAAACATGAATCAGTTTTACCACATTTTTACCAGCATGTGACATGTGCAACCAGGGGAGAGAAAAAAATCGTAGACCACCTTTACTCCACACACAGAGATGCATACAGAGTTCTTTCTCCCTCACCCTCCATTTGGCAAATCTGACCATAATTCTATACTCCTGATTCCTTCTTACAAGCAAAAACGAAAGCAGGAAGTACCAGTGACTTGCTCAATACGGAAGTGGTCAGATAATGTGGATGCTACACTACAGGACTGTTTTGCTAGCACAGACTGGAATATGTTTCTGGGATTCATCCAATGGCAAGTAGCCTAGTGGTTAGAGCATTGGTTGCTAGATCGAATCCCTGAGCTGACAAGGTAAAAATCTGTCATTCTGCCCTGAACAAGGCTGTTCCTAGGATGTCATTGAAAATAAACATTTGTTCTTAACTGTCTTGCCTAGTTAAATATAAATAAATTGAGGAATACACCACCTCAGTCATCGGCTTCATCAATGAGTACGTCGTCCCCACATTGACTGTACGTGCATATCCGAACCAGAACCCATGGATTACAGGCAACATCCGCATCGAGCTAAAGGCTAGAGCTGCCGCATTCAAGGAGCGAAAGACTAATCTGGATGCTTATAAGAAATCCTGCTATGCCCTCAGACAAACAAGCAAAGTTTCAATTTAAGATTGAATTGTACGACATCCGCTCTGACGCTCATTGGATGTGGCAGGGCTTGAAAACTATTACAGACTACAAAGGGAAACCAAGAGACGAGCTAAATGCCTTTTATGCTCACTTTGAGGCAAGCAACACTGAAGCATGCATGAGGGCACCAGCTGTTTTGGATGACTGTGTGATAACGCTCTCCGTAGCCGATGTGAAGAAAATCTTAAACATCTACTAAAGATTCATTCCTCATCTGAATAATGTGGAAATGCGCAAATTATGGTGAACTGCGTTATTGTTTCATGTTAAAGACATGGCAGCTTATTATAACGGAGTGAATGTATTGCAATATGGTGAATTACAATACAACGGTCACGTTGTACAGCGCCATATGTTCCTAATGATAACCCTGGGGGTTTCATTTTTTGTTTTTTTGGAATAGAAACACCATAATAGTCATAAAATTAATTAAGTTACATTTCTTAAAATCAATCCCATATACTATGTTCTTACAAAAAAAGTGTTTAAATCATCTAGGACAGACAATATTAAAGACTGTCAGATGCTTCTCAAAGATGCCCTCTAGTGGTCAAACTAGCACTAACCAGCATTAATGGCAACAATGGCTGACACTTACATAACGTGCCATAGAATTATGCGGCAGGCCGCAAGGTGTGCTGCAGTATGACGCAACTTTCAAAGGAAGAACTATTGTACGTTATCAACATTTTAAGCTAAACATTCTGATCTGTTGCATCAGCCTCATTGCTTTTAAAAACATGTTTGATGCTCGTGGTTGTATTAATTTGGGATCTATCGCATCCCAGAAATGTCCCAGTTTATGTTTGGAATATTTATTTCTTGCACAGAAGGACAAGTTGACCAATAGAATAGGTTGACCTTTGTACTATGGGGGATAGTAGATTGACATAGACTAGTGCTTTTGCTGTTTGTTAGGCCTACTCATCTTGTTAGCTGATGAAAAGTGAATGTGGACAGTTCTTCAAACATTTTCAATATGTAGACAAGCAGTTGCATCCCTGATGTGTTTGTCTTCACTTGTGGCCTACTTCAGCGCTGAGATGTGAGAAGGGCCCGATCACGTGACAGGCATTGGCTAATAAGAATTGAGATATCTGAGAAGATGTGAGTGAGAGGTGCTTCAGAGCACGCATCTGGGAGAATTAAATTATAATGACTATATTCAGCCAAAGGGCACAACGGACACTGACCGCAAAAGACACTGTTTTTTTTAGGGGGCATTACGGCCACACAAGGGAATTTCAAGGCATTATCAAGTGCTTGTCAAATTGTGAATGAGAGCCTCCCGGGTGGCGCAGTGGTTAAGAGCGCTGTACTGCAGTGCCAGCTGTGCCACCAGAGACCCTGGGTTTGCGCCCAGGCTCTGTCGTAACCGGCCGCGACCGGGAGGTCCGTGGGGCGACGCACAATTGGCCTAGCGTTGTCCGGGTTAGGGAGGGTTTGGCAGGTAGGGATATCCTTGTCTCGTCGCGCACCAGCGACTCCTGTGGCAGGCCGGGCGCAGTGTGCGCTAACCAAGGTTGCCAGGTGCACAGTGTATCCTCCTACACATTGGTGCGGCTGGCTTCCAGGTTGGATGCGCGCTGTGTTAAAAAGCAGTGCGGCTTAGTTGGGTTGTGTATCGGAGGACGCATGACTTTCAACCTTCGTCTCTCCTGAGCCCGTACGGGAGTTGTAGCGATGAGACAAGATAGTAGCTTTTAAACAATTGGATACCAGGAAATTGGGGAGAAAAAGGGGGTAAAATGCCTAAAAAATATATTAAAAAATAATAATAATTGTGAATGAGAGACTGATGATGTGTGTGCAGCCTGCAAAAAAAACAAAGCAGAGCTCATCATTAGAGTTGCATCATTAAGCCTTAGAATGTCAAAAAGTGGTGTGTGCATATGTATTCACCCCCTTTGCTATGAAGCTCTTAAATAATATCTGGTGCAACCAATTATCTTCAGAAGTCACATAATTAGTTAACCTCTTAAGACTAGGCCTCAATACTGCCCCCTTTGGAGGAAGTGCGTGCCCATAGTAAACTGAAAATATTTTTCCCCAAAATTGCTAATATATGCATATAATAATAATTATTGAATAGAAAACACTCTAAAGTTTCTAAACCCGTTTAAATTATGTCTGTATGTAAGGCAGAACTCTCAGGGCAGACTTTCTCCCAAACTCTCTCTTGTCAAGAGAAAAGTTACCGATCTGGTAACAGTATGTATGTGTTCAGCGCGATGCCTGCTTTCAAATGGCGCGTTCATTGTGAGAATCCCGCGAGCCCTCGTCGTTTGGCGGGCAAAAATGTTAGTGTCACTCTCCAATACATGCACTCTATTGCGCGCGGCAGATTTGGGGCACGTTCTTTTCCAAGGAACAGCAATTGAAGGCGGTTTGTCTGTTCGCGCTGATCATTGTTTTACATGCTAAAAACATCATAAAGCTCGATTCTGCACATAGTTTGACCAGTTTAGTCGACATATAATATGTAAATTTGAAGTTTTGATGCGCAAGAGTGCGGGATCAGAACTCATTTTGGGTGCATTTCAGCTGAAGCTGTTAGCATATGCTAATACAGAGACACACAACGTGAAACCAAACGATGTATTGGGTAAGTATGACTCCTTCTAAGTCTTCTGATCGAAGAACATCAAAGGTAAGGGAATATTTATGTGGTTATTTTGGGTTTCTGTGGACTCCAAACGTAGAGGAGACATACTGCTAATATCTGAGCGCCGTCTCATTGTATAGCCAGTGTACGAATTCTGTAACGTTAAAAATAAATGTAATACAGCAGTTGCATTAAGAAGAAGTGTATCTTTGTAACTATATGTAGAACATGTATATTTAGTCATGTTTATTGCTTGTTATCTGACGTTATCTGTCGGAGCTATCATCATTTCTCCGGACATTTGAGTAGCATTTTTTGAAATGTCGTCATTGTAAACAGAGATTTATGGATATAAATGGCATGTACTATTATTGTCATCTGATGAAATGGCTGCCTCTCGTCTTTTGTTTCGGTGGTGGTCTAATATAAATATGTGCTATGTTTTCGCCGTAAAACATTTTAGAAATCTGACTTGCTGGGTAGATGAACAAGGTGTTTATCTTTCATTTGAGCTATTGGACTTGTTAATGTGTGGAGGTTAAATATTTCTAAGAATATTTTTTTGCATTTTGCGTTATGGTAATGAGCTTGAGCCGTAGTCACGATACCGGATCCGGGATGGGTCGCCGCAAGAAGTTAAATAAAGTCCAACAGTGTGCAATCTGTCACATGTTCTGTCACATGATTTCAGTATATATATACTTGTTCTGAAAGGCCTCAGAGTCTGCAACACCACTACGCAAAGGGACACCACCAAGTCTTCTATGAAGACCAAGGAGCTCTCCAAACAGGTCAGCAGAAACATTGTGAAGTACAGATCAGGGTTGTTGTTTTTTAAATATCAGAAACTTTGAACATCCCACGGCACACCATTAAATCCATTATTAAAAAATTTAAAGAATATGGCACCACAACAAACCTGCCCACGAAAACTCACGGACCAGGAAAGGAGTGCATTAGTCAGGGAGGCAACAAAGAGACCAAAGATAACACTGAAGGAGCTGCAAAGCTCCACAGCGGAGATTGGAGTATCTGTCCATAGGACCACTTTTAACCGTACACTCCACAGAGCTGGGCTTTACGGAAGAGTGGCCAGAAAAAGGCCATTGCTTAAAGAAAAAAATAAGCAAACACGTTTTGTGTTCGCCAAAGACATGTAGGAGACTCCCCAAACATATGGAAGAAGGTACCCTGTTCAGATGAAACTACAATTGAGCTTTGTGGTCATCAAGGAAAATGCTATGTCTGGCACAAACCTCTCATCAACCCGAGAGCACCATCCCCACAGTGAAGCATGGTGGGGGCAGCATCATGCTGTGGGGATGGTTTTCATCATCAGGGACTGGGAAACTGGTCAGCATTGAAGGAATGGTGGATGGAGCTAAATAGAGGGAAATTCTTGAGGGAAACTTGTTTCAGTCTTCCAGAGATTTGAGACTGGGACGGAGGTTCACCTTCCAGCAGGACAATGACCCTAAACATAAAGCAACACTTGAGTGGTTTAAGGGGAATCATTTAGATGTCTTAGAATGGCCTAGTCAAAGCCCATACCTCAATCCAATTGAGTTTTTCCTTGAGGAATGGGCAAAAATCCCAGTGGCTAGATGTGCCAAGCTTATATAGACATACCCCAAGAGACGTGCAGCTGTAATTGCTGCAAAAGGTGGCTCTACAAAGTATTGACTTTGGGGGGGTTGAATTGTTATGCATGATCAAATTTTCAGTTTGTTTCACAATAAAAAATATTTTGCTTCTTCAAAGTGGTAGGCGTGTTGTGTAAATCAAATGATACAAACCCCCCCCAAAAAAATCAATTTTAATTTCAGGTTGTAAGGCAACTAAATTAGAAAAAATGCCAAGGGGGTGAATACTTTCGCAAGCCACTGGATAAGAGGACCTGTTTCTTTGTTAACCACTTAACTGCTCAATACATAATAGCCACATGTGCGCACTCCCTCAGAAATTGATTGAAGAAAATACCCTTTCTATTTTCTTCAGCTTTGTTCAATTGCATTCTTCGTACTATGAAATAATATAAAATAATGCCATGGAACTCTAAGCAAATATTGTCTGCTAAATGAACTAGCATAGCCCACAGCCATATGGCAAAACCAGATCAGGGCCTAATATAAGGACAGGTGCGCTATTCTGTTCTTCTTAAATATATACAATTTAAGTTTATAAACACTTAGGTTGGAGTCATTAAAACTCATTTTTCAACCAATCCACAAATGTATTGTTAGCAGACTTTAGTTTTGACAAGTCGGTTAGGACATCTACTTTGTGCATGACACAACTAATTTTTTTAACAATTGTTTACAGACAGATTATTTCACTTATAATTAATTCACTGTGTCGAAGGATTACATACATTATGATGACTGTGCCTTTAAACAGCTTGGAAAATTCCAGAAAATTATGTCATGCTTTAGATTAGAAGCTTCTGATAGGCTAATTGACATCCTTTGAGTCAATTGGAGGTGTACCTGTGGATGTATTTCAAGGCCTACCTTCAAACTCAGTGTCTCTTTGCTTAACATCATGGGAAAATCAAAAGAAATCAGCAAAATCAGCCAAAATTGTGAGCAATTTCCAAGCGCCTGAAGGTACCACGTTCATCTGTACAAACGAAAGTATGCAAGTATTAACACCATGTGAACACGCAGCCATCACACTACTCTGGAAGGAGACACATTCTGTTTCCTAGAGATGAACATACTCTGCTGCAAAAAGTGCAAATCAATCCCAGAACAACAGCAAAGGAACTTGTGAAGATGCTAGAGGAAACAGGTACAAAAGTATCTATATCCACAGTAAAACGAGTCCTAAATCGACATAACCTGAAAGGCCGCTCAGCAAGGATGAAGCCACTGCTCCTAAACTGCCATAAAAAAGCCAAACTTCCGTTTGAAACTGCACATGGGAACAAAGATAATGTGTAATTCTTGTAGAAATGTCCTCTGGTCTGATGTAACAAAAATAGAACTGTTTGGCCATAATGACCATCGTTGTGTTTGGAGGAAAAGGGGGGTGGCTTGCAAGCCGAAGAACACCATCCCAACCGTGAAGCATGGGGGTGGCAGGGGGCATCATGTTGTGGGGTTGCTTTGCTGCAGGAGGGACTGGTGCACTTCACAAAACAGATGGCATCATGAGGAGGAAAATTATGTGGATATATTGAAGCAACATCTCAGGACATCAGTCAGAAAGTTAAAGCTTGGTCGCAAATGGGTCTTCCAAACGGACAATGACCCCAAGCATACTTCCAAAGTTGAGGGAAAATGGCTTAAGGACAGCAAAGTCAAGGTATTGGAGTGGCCATCACAAATCCCTGACCTCAATCCAATAGAAAATGTGTGGGCAGAACTGAAAAAGCATGTGCGAGCAAGGAGGCCTATAAACGTGACTCAGTACCAAATACTAATTGAGTGTATGTAAACTTCTGACCCACTGGGAATGTGATGAGATAAATAAAAGCTGAAATAAATCATTCTCTCTACTTTTATTGAGACATTTCACATTCTTAAAATTAAGTGGTGATCCTAACTGGCCTAAGACAGGGAATGTAAACTTGTAATGTAAACTATGTAAACTTCCGACTTCAACTGTATATATTTTTTCATTTTATGTTTTTTTTTAGACCTGTCTAAAATAAATAATGTATGTACTGTGATGGTGTAGGCTGTATTAAATTGATTTAAAATGTTGATGTTCCCAAGGTACACGGCTTGTAGGCTATGTAGGAAGCCACGAGATGCTAAATGTGTTTATGTTAATTAACGGTAAATTACGGTGACACCTGTAGTTATTTGATTGACAATCACAGACTGACAAAATTTCATGACAGCCACAGCCCTTTGTACTGTACTGCGGCTCTGCATGGAACTGTTATTGTGGGGTGAGCCTGCAGTCAGACTGGTGTTACTGTGAAGGGACACAGACCCACGGAGGCCGCCAGATTACTCATTACACACCTACAGCCGGAAAGCGGCAGCAAACCAGGCAGACAAAACAACACATAAAATGGGAACCCAGACAGAGAAAAGGTAAAACCTTTGTAAGAAATAACATTGATGCTCTGGATCAGGAGTGCCCCCCCCCCCCACCAAACCAGATGGTATGTCCTGCCACAGAGCCAAAGAGCCAGAGAGCCAAACACTAAGGCCATGTATCAGTGGTCCTGGGGGCCGTCCTCCCAGCTGAGCTTTTAACATGAGCAACAGCGACCCACAGCCACTCTGTGCAAGGCAAACCCCACTGCCAAAGGAGAGAGGAGAGGGAGAGAATCCTAGTAGAGACAGAGCTCCCCACAGTGGCTGATGGTATGGTGGTCATGGGATGTCATCTTGGGATGGGGTGATGCATTCAATCAGGTACTGTACTACTGTACACCAAATGGAAAAAGAGAGAGACAGAGAGAGGGGAGGGGGGGAGGGGTTAGAGGGGGATATGGTTGTTATTGCAACATTGGAAGTGAACAGGGGTTTCTCCCTGTAAGCTGTGTGGTCAAAGGCTAACTAGGGTGTAGTGTTGCCACAGAGGAAACAGAAGAGAGTAGAGAGAGAGAGGAGATTAAAGCTGCTGGCTAGTCAACTCTCCAGTCAGTTTGGCATGGTAATCACCATGACTCCTTGTGAGAATACAAATCAAATGAATTAGATATGAACATCCCAGTCCTGTTTCTCCTCTCATGAGAAAAATTAATTAAGAAAATAATAATTCAATTAAAATCGCTTGTTCGTTTCCCCTGTCTCTCCATCTCGTTCTGTCTCTCTATTTTCCATCTTTCTCAATCTCCCATTTTCTCCCAATAGAGAGAATGAATTTGAGTGAATAGAGAGAGATTTGATCAGGAATCATTGCAATGTTATGATTTCTCTAAATAAAATGAAACATTTATTCAGTATGCATGGAGAGCAGTGTTTGTTGTTCAAAACAGGAGATGAGCTGAGCCAAACTACTTCAGGGAGTCTCTTTTGCCTCTGTAAATAGCCGGAAGTTTACACACTGTTTACCTAAAAGTGTCTAAGGAGGTATAGGCTACTCAGGGATATCTTTCTGTTTACATTTACACTTGTGAAATCTTTGTTTAGCATTGTAGCTCATTTCAAAATCTCTTGTTTGTTGATGCAGTGTTATAAAACATTCATTATTTACTGCAGGTGTCTGCTTTAAGACTATAGATGTAGTATATTTTACAGGCATTATTTATCACTCATACTTGAGTCATTCCCTGCTGGCCCACACATCCTCTTCAGTGCACAAAGGTCAATAAATAAAGGTAAACAAATGAATTCATCACAATCCTCAACAGGACAGAGATTTCTCACCTTCTGAAAGGATGAATAGAGGGAGGTTGGCTGGGAGATGAAAGGCTGTTTCATTCAGCTTGGCCGAAGCACTGAGCCCAATGAATAAACTGGCCTTCACCTGCCATGGCAATAGTTCAGAGGGAACTAATGCAAGACAAATACATGACAAATAGGAAAAGGGCTAAGCCAGGTTATATATCTGCTCCTGGACACAGAGTAAAATGCCAGGGGAAACCACGGAACATTAATGGTTATGGAGGACAGCAGTGTGTAAGACACCTGATTCAACACTAGACACCTAATATATGCTCTTAAAAATAGTCCAACGTTAGTTGAATCAGGTGTGTAAGCGCTGGGCTGAACAAATACCTGCATACATTATGGAACATGGCACAGTGGCTCAGGGGAGGGAATGATCAGATCTGCCAGGTTTTGTTTGAGTAGCCAGATTCCCAGCTGCAGCAGTCTCAGCAGCAGTGTTTTACAGCACCTGTTCTCATTCTCCTAGCTGGCCCAGAGCGTCCCGCTGAGGGTCCATAAATCAGTCATTGGTACTGGAGAGGGGTGGACAGGTAGAGACACTCTGCTGTCTCTGTCCCTGTTACTGTCATTTGTCTCGTTTTGCTCACTACACTGCCAGTTGTTCTGTCATCAGTAATTTTCAAAGCTGGGGGACGACAGTGTCTGCCTCGGTCCCCCCCATTTGGCAGAGATAGTGGTGTCTCCCTCCCTTCCTCCTCTCCTCTGCTGTCTGTCTTCATATGAGAGTGATGGGTGAAGAGTGTGTCGTTGAAATGGGTCAAACATCTCTCTCTGATTTTTCAAGCTTCCCTGATTCCCATCCTAGGAATTTCAAAGTAAAAAAGCAGAATAAAAAGTCTGAGTCACCTCTTAACCCTCCCATCTGCCAATCCTCCTCCCAGCCCAACATGTGGATACTTGTGTGCTCTAGCCAGAGGGGAATAGCAAACAGGGGTAAACAGAACATAATAGAGAAGTCTAACTAGAACTGGGAAAAACATCAGAAGTTGTTGAGCATATATATGAGTGCTGATCTTCAGGACGAACAAACTCTGCTTTTCAGGGATATTGCAATCATATGCATACATTGTAAGTATTAGCTTTGAGCTTTGCTTTGGCTGTATAGAGAAATGCTTGTGACATGACCACTCCTTTCACATTCTTTTCATTCCGTACTAAACATGGTTGGTTGACTTACAGTATATTGGTTTGCTTCAGTTTTTTGCATTTCTAGGCACGAATGAGTTATGCTTCATTGTAAGTGGTTAGTAGTTCATAGATAGGTAGTCTCTATTCACATTTGTGTATAAAATAAATGTTTGATACCGAACCCTGCTCATAGATGATTGGTCAAAAATAAATTTTCTCTGGCTAATACTTATTATCTATTAATGAATCAATAATCATAATGGATGACCAGTGTCTTCTTAAACGGCTGCAGATTCTGACTGCTGAAGTTATGAGATTTCCTGTTTCTGTCCCATAATTCATAGCGAAACTGGCCAGTTGCTGTTCTGCTTTTGCATTTTTGGGGGGCAAAAAACATCTCTGACTAGACAGGCTTCCTGTGCTCTCTGTTGCCTCTGTCTTTCTTTCTCCCTCATTTTAGATCAGCTGTTTCCATCATCACTCTCTCATGTTAGATGGTCTGATATCAGGCGAATTGGCATGTACAGGAAGTAAGTCAACATTCTGTTCTGTATAAATGTAAACCATTTGAACATCATCATCATCCTCAAAAGAAAAATTAAGCGTCTCTAGGCTTTTTTGTTGTTTTTGTAGGGCCCCCAAGCCCCCCATCGATGAAGTTGTGTCATGGCGACAATCCCTGAAAAAACTCCAGGAGTCTAAAAGTAAGACAATGTACTCTTCTTTACTCTCTCTCTCTCTACTACTATTGATACTGTTGATTGGTACTGTTGATACAGTCCTACCAAAACATGTGCAGGGAAGTGGTACCAGTATAAGCCTAAAGTCAGGGGGGACAAGCTGGCTGTCGTTGTACATATTTTGTCTTGTGTCGATTAGAGTCAGTTCTCCAGCTGTGATTTATATTAAGCAATTAGTGTGAGTAATGCAGTTTGCTGTTTGTTTGTGTTCCCAAAAGACTCGTGAAAAATGGCACACCTGCATGGCTTTATAAGTAGGCTAAGCATTTTGAGAAGGAACAGTAGGCTACAAAGGACAATTATTCTCCCATAAGACATCTGCAATGGTTCACTCACATCTAAAACATGTTTTATGACATTGTACATGTTTTTTTAGGCAAAAAAAGGTATTATACTGTTTGGTAATTTATTTGCATTGGTCTGCAACTGTAAATGTCCCACTTAAAAAATGGAAGCCCAGAACATATGTTGGTGAGCTTGAAAAAGCATCTCCTTATAATAACCCCCTGTCAATTTCCTGAACCAGTTTGACAACTTTGTGGGCTAGCCTGCTCTCTCAAACTAAACCTGTGTTCTGCAGGTCATGGTCAGTGGCCATGCTTACATGTATGTGCCTGCCTGTTTGAACGTGAGTCTGTTTCACACCATCTCCTTTTTATGTCTCTACTGTGTAGCAGGGCAGCTGGCCTTCAGAGAGTTCCTGAGGACAGAGTACAGCGAGGAGAACATCTTGTTCTGGCTGGCCTGTGAGGAGTACAAGACCATCACCACCAGCAATGAGATAGCTATAGCAGCCAAAAGGATCTACACAGAGTTTGTACAGGTCGACGCTCCCAGACAGGTACGTAAAGACATCAGACGGAATGGTGTAGCTTAATCTTCTTTCCCCATTTCTCTTTCTTTCATACATTTTTTTAATCGTTAGCTCTCCGCCTCAAGCTGTCTCTCAATCATTATGTCTATGTGTCCCTCTCTCTGTCCAACATGATGGCTACACAAAGGCAATGTTTCATTCATTACTCAATTCCAGATAAACATCGACTGTGGGACCAGGCAGGAGATTACAAACAGCATGTCTCAGCCGACCCTGAGCTGCTTCGACAAGGCACAGAGACTGATATACAAGCTGATGAAAAAGGACTGTTATCCCAGATTCCTGAAATCTGAAATCTATCAAGGTCTTTTAGAACCATCAGAAGCCCACTGAGGTTCCAGAACCAGGTGGAGAATAATACCTGTTAACAACCAACAGTCTGTGTGCTGACAGGGATTCAACTCTCTCCGCTCTAACTAGCTGCCCATGTAAGTTCAGCATGGTTTAACTCTGGGCTGGAGCACAAAACACAGGGCCCATGCTCTGTAGTCTCTCTAATAATAGTTCATCATCTAGCTCAGTGGCTCCTAATCTTATTCTGAGGTGTGGCCAACCAAAATATTTTCAACGTAAACATAAAGTGGAATACTCTCCATATAAATATGCTAATATTATAGATAATAGATATAACAAATGTTATACAGTACTGACTTTATTTAGAGTATAAAGCATTATGTATGTTTTATAACTTATTATTATCCATTGGTTATCAATTGATCATTACTTTTAACTGTAATAATTCATGGTATTCTCCTGATGTCTATGAAAACTAGGATATGTCAGACCTGCCATTAAAGCCATGAAAAATACGTTTCAGTCTATTTTTTTAATGTATGTGTTGTTTCTGTCTATGACAGGAATTCATTAAGCCAACCCAATGCAATGTTGTGTATACGGGTGTATGTCATTAGGATTCAGAAAGCCAATCCAACACAATCAGTGCAGCATCAGCTGAGGTCATAGTCTCGTTCTCTCAGTCGTACCCTCATGTTGTTCTTCTTTATCTCTCAGACCCAGAGAAACCCCAAACGCTCTGTTCCCTAGGCAACCAGGCCAATGGGCCATCTTTGAGACCTCTCTCTAGCTCCTATCTCTGCCTCTCTCTTGTGTGTTGTGTTTTCACACATTGTGCAGTGGGATTTCATGTTGTTTACAGTTAAATTGACCTCCCTGTGTTATGTGTAACACCAGTCCAGGTATGTATAGTTTCTCCCCAGCAATGTCTGTGTACGCTATCCTTGATGCAGCGAAAATAATAATACCTTTTAAAAAATTTAAGTAAGCTTTATGCAACATCTTTCTGAGTATGGACCCATCACACCTTTTATATCTCCCAGCAGGAGGCCATGTACTCTAGAAGGATCAACCGCCTGCCTCCACTTCAACACACCAGACACCATCTTCCCTCCACATACAGACCCCCACAAGGATATACACCTGGCATCTTCCACTTGTAAACATAGACACAATTAAATGTAACGCATACCATCCTGCTCTAGGATATCATGGATATCATGCATAGCATGATCATTGCTTCCCTCATTGAGTCCCACACATCCACACACACATAGGCACTTTAGTTATGTTTCCGGCCAAATGTATACAGATGCATGAAAAAGTATGTGAATTGTTCAAAAAACGTCACAACAGCCGACAAACACAGTGTTAAACTAACAACACACACATTTTTATTTTTATTGTCTATATTGAATACATAATTTAAACAATCACAGTGTAGGTTGGAAAAAGTATGTGAACCTCAAGGCTAATGACTTCTCCAAAAGCTAGTTGGAGTCAAGTGTCAGCTAACCTAGTGTCCAATCAATGAGACGAGATTGTTAGAGTTGCCCTCCAATATAAAAAACACTCACAAAATGTGAGTTTGCTATTCACATGAAGCATTGCCTGATGTGAACCATCCCTCGAACAATAGATATTTCAGAAGATTAAGATTAAGAATTGTTGACTTGCATAAAGCTGGAAAGGGTTATAAAAGTATCTCTAAAAACCTTGATGTTCATCAGTCCACAGTAAGACAAATGTATCTATAAATGGAGAAAGTTCAGCACTGTTTCTACTCTCCCTCGGAGTGGCAGTCCTGCAAAGATGAATGCAAGAAAATAGCGCAGAATGCTCAATGAGGTTAAGAAGAATCCTAGAGTGTCAGCTAAAGATTTATAGAAATCTCTGGAGCATGCTAACATGTTGATGTAAAACACTAAATACGAATGGTGTTCATGAGAGGACACCACGGAAGAAGCTACTACTGTCCAAAAGCAAACATTGCTGCATGTCTGAAGTTTGCAAAAGAGTACTTGGATGTTCCATAGCACTACTGGCTAAATCTTCAGTGGACAGATGAAACTACAGTTGGGTTGCTTGGAAGGAACACGCAACATACTATCTGTGTAGAAAAAAGGCACAACACACCAACATCAAACCCTCATCCCAACTGTAAAGTATGGTGGAGGGACCATTATGGTTTGGGGCTAATTTGCTGCCTCATTTTCTGGACAGCTTGCTATCACAGACAAAAAAAATGAATTCCCAAGTTTATCAAGACATTTTGCAGGAGAATGTTAGGCTGTCTGTCCGCCAATTGAAGGACAACGACCCAAAAAGAACTACATCAACAACAGAATGGCTTCAACAGAAGACAATACGGCTTCTGGGGTGGCCCATTCAGAGTTCTGACCTCAACCCAATTGAGATGCTGTGGCATGACCTCGAGAATGGTTCACACCAGAAATCCCAAGAATATTGCTGAACTGAAACAGATGTGTAAAAAGGAATGGTCCAAAATACCTCCTGACCGCTGTGTAGGTCTGATCCGCAACTACAGAAAATATTTGGTTGAGGTGAGACTGTGATGGTATCCCTCTTATCGGCTCTTAACCAACCATGCTATTTTGTTTGTTTTTTCACGTTTTCAGTTTTAAAAAATGTACATAATGTTGCTGCTACCGTCTCTTATGACCAAAATGAGCTTCTGGACATCAGAACTGGATTGCTCACCTCAAACTGGAAGAATAGTTCTTCTTCAATGAGTCGGACTGGAGGAATATAATACAGACACCCGACCATGCCCAGATCCCGGATGACCAGATCACGGAGAAGGAGAAGGAGACTGAGATTTCATTGAAAGAGATCAGGGTGCCTTGTGAGGATTAAGTGACAAGTGGCTAATCCGCCCTGACCTTCTGTTCTGCTAGCTAACGTTCAATCGTTGGAAAATAAATGGGATGAACTGAAAACACGTTTATCCTACAAATGGAACATTAAAAATTGTAATATCTTATGTTTCACGCGGATGAATGACGACATTAAGAACATACAGCTGGTGAGTTATACACTCTATCGACAGGACAGAACAGCAGCCTCTGGTAAGACACAGGGCGGGGGCCTATGCATTGATGTAAACAACAGCTGGTGCACAATATCTAAGGAAGTCTCGCGGTTTTGCTCACCTGAGGCAGAGTATCTCATGATAAGCTGAAGACCACACTATCTACCTACAGACCACCACAGAATGATGCTGGCACTAAAACCACACTCAGAGAGCTGTATACCACCATAAGCAAACAGGAAAACGATCATTTAGAGACGGCGCTCCTATTGGCAGGGGACTTGAATGCAGGGAAACTTAAATCAATTTTACCTAATGTCTATCAGCATGTCAAATGTGCAACCAGAGGGGAAAAAAATTCTCGACCATATTTACTCCACACACAGAGACATGTACAAAGCTCTCCCTCGCCCTCCATTTGGCAAATCTGACCATAATTATATCCTCCTGATTAATGCAAACAAGCAAAAATTAAAGCAGGAAGCACCAGTGGCTTGGTCTATAAAAAAGTGGTCAGATGAAGCAGATGCTAAACTACAGGACGATTTTGCTAGCACAGACTAGAATTTGTTTCGGGAATCTTCCGATGGCATTGCGGAGTACACCACATCCGTCACTGGCTTTATCAATAAGTGCATCGAGGACGTCGTCCTCACAGTGACTGTATGTACATACTCCAACCATAAGCCATGGATTACCAGCAACGGTCGCACTGATCTAAAGGATAGAGCTGCAGATTTCAAGGAAGAAATCCTGCTCTGCCCTATGACGAACCATCAAACAGGCAAAGTGTCAATACAGGACTAAGATCGAATCGTACTACACCGGCTCGACGCTCGTCGGATGTGGCAGGGCCTGCAAACTATTACAGGTTACAAAGGGAAGCACAGCCGAGAGCTGCCCAGTGATATGAGCCTACCAGACGAGCTAAATAACTTCTATGCTCGCTTTGAGGCAAGTAACACTGAAACATGCATGAGAGCATCAGCTGTTCCGGACGACTGTGTGATCACGCTCTCCACAGCCGATGTGAGTAAGACCTTTAAACAGGTCAACATTCACAAGGTCACAGGGCCAGATGGATTACCAGGACGTGCACTCCGAGCATGCGTTGAGCAACTGGCAAGTGTCTTCACTGACATTTTCAACCTCTTCCTGTCTGAGTCTGTAATACCAACATGTTTCAAGCAGACCACCAGGGGTGCGTGCTCAGTCCCCTCCTGTACTCCCTGTTCACTCATGACTGCACGGCCATGCATGACTCCAACACCCTCATTAAGTTTGCTGATGACACAACAGTGGTAGGCCTGATCACCGATAACGATGAGGCAGCCTATAGGGAGGAGGTCAGAGTGATCACATTGGGAGAATGTAATGCTGATGTTTCTGCCAAAACACAGGTGGTTCTGCAATTGCAACCCATATATTACTAAAGCTCTAAGTGTGTGTGTGTGTGTGTGTGTGTGTGTGTGTGTGTGTGTGTGTGTGTGTGTGTGTGTGTGTGTGTGTGTGTGTGTGTGTGTGTGTGTGTGTGTGTGTGTGTGTGTGTGTGTGTGTGTGTGTGTGTGTGTGTGTGTGCGCTTGTGTGTGTGTGTGTGTATGTGTGTATGTGTTTGTGTGCCTGCGTGCATGTGCGTGCGTGTGTTTAGCAGATGTTCTAGTAACATAAGCATTTTGCTGCACCCACTATCTCCTAACAATGCAGTAAAATGCCAAACAAGTACACAAATAATAAATAAAATAAATATATATTTATATATATTAAGAAATAAAGAAAATTAGGAACGAGTCTAATTAACAATCCAAATAGCACTGTAACAGTAATCCAAATGCAATTTAATGTATTTACAATGGGGTAATTTACACAAGATCCGCTAGGAACGAGATGTACAGCAGTAGATTTATTAGAGTGAACTATGTCAAGAATCCAGTATATTCAGTACCAGTCAAAAGTTTGGACACACCTACTCATTCAAGGTTTTTTCTTTATTTGACTATTTTCAACATTGTAGAATAATGAAATAACACATATGGAATCATACAAGTGTTAAACAAAAAATGCAAAATAAAGAAAAACCCTGGAATGAGTAGGTGTGACTTTGACTGGTACTGTAAATAAATATGCAGTGTGTATAAACAGTGTAACTATAATACAATGTACAGTAGATGAAATAGTAGAATGAGCTACAGCTGTATGTTGAGAATTCAGTAGGGTCCAGTGGTTTATTGTCTATACCATGGAAGAGCAGCGTTGGCTGTGTGAAAGTGTGAGAGTTTGTGTGTGAGTGAGTGAGTGTGTGTGTTTGGATTTTTGTGTGTGTGTGTGTGTGTGTGTGTGTGTGTGTGTGTGTGTGTGTGTGTGTGTGTGTGTGTGTGTGTGTGTGTGTGTGTGTGTGTGTGTGTGTGTGTGTGTGTGTGTGTGTGTGTGTGTGTGTGTGCATCACCTGGTAGATGGCTAGTGATGGCTCTTCAACAGTCTGATGGTCCAATAGAAGCTCTCAGTCTTAGCTCTGATGCAGATGTGCTGTCTCTTTCTGTCAGACGGTGACCAAGTGAACAGTCCGTGGCTCGGGTGACTGAGGTTGTTAATGTTCTTGTATGTGCGTGCGTGCTTGTGTGTGTGTCTGTTTGTGGTATGTGCATGTGTTTCTGTCTAACTACAGAAAAGAGAAACGTTCTCTAACCAAGACGCCGTCTGCCATTTGGAATATGAAACTTGAAGACAGAACATTAATAAGACAGTAGGGTTATAAAAGAGATTAGACCAGTGACCAACATCTACATAATACCACACCAGCCCAGGGATACAGCAGGGATTTAGGTCTCTACAAAACATACTATTGTATTAAAATAATCTGTTCCTCTGTCTATCTCCCTTTCAGGGCTGGGATGATAATACAAATCTGCCTGAGCCAATACAAAGATTGGATCAAAGCAACTTAAACAATATCTCTGTCAATTATAGGACATGGCATTGTTTGGGCCTGAAGAAAAGACAATAACACAGCATAATATATTTGAAAACAAAGAAACATGACTTCAAGTTCCAAGTGTAAAGTGAAGTTTTCATTCGGTAGTTGAAGGTGACATTACATAGAGAAACACTATTTTGTCTTTATTCCTTTACATAAACAAGTTAGAGCAGGCAGGGACAGACAAAAACACTGTGAAATCTCACAACATGGTAGAGACTTCATGCCATGCTGATCACATGTCCCTCTGAGTTGGCAGAGGGCCAGGGACATTGGGAAGAAGGATAGTTCTGAAAGCCTCTCAATCATCTCTTGGTGTGTGTGTGTGTGTGTGTGTGTGTGTGTGTGTGTGTGTGTGTGTGTGTGTGTGTGTGTGTGTGTGTGTGTGTGTGTGTGTGTGTGTGTGTGTGTGTGTGTGTGTGTGTGTGTGTGTGTGTGTGTGTGTGTGTGTGTCTGAAAATATCTGAAACCCTACCTCTTCTTAGAGGGTCTTAAATTATCCAACAGCACTCCCCCATTTTACTATGATATCTTACGAAGGTCCTGAACTCCCTATTTGTAACGTTCCACTGATATTGCCTAAAAATAAATAATTTACCCAAGACTATAATGATATTTCCCATTGACCATCAGGGTTTTTCAGATCCCCTAAGAATACAGTTTGCAGGTCCATCTGAAATATTATGAGATAGTACGTACTATTCCTGGACCTGACTCCAAAAGCGAGCCATCGATGGACAGTACCAACAAATATGCTCTATAGATTCTGTTTAATTTAATCCCATACCTATTCTGATAGACCCCTGTGATGGCTGGGTGCTGATTTGGGAGAAAGACAGGGAGGGGATAGAGGCCGTGAGGCCCCAACTGATTGGCCTTCTCTGGGCTGCAGAGTAGAAGAGATAACTCCCTGGGACTTTGGGTCTGGTAAAGTAGCAGCGGAAGAACTCACGGAGGGAAGGAGATAAGGTGTCTGAGACTCTTCTGAGTCCCACAAATTGTCCCTGGTCCTGACTGGGAAAGGCTGAAGTCCATTCACAGCTTACCTCCTGCAGTAGGGCTTTCTGCACTCTAATACCAAGCATTAAAGGTTTAGAAATGGGTTTCTTACTTTATCTGGGAACATACCTTATCCCTAGTTCCTTCTGAACACCCCATTCTGAACAAACACAGACGCACACACACTCCCCACCTCTGATTCCCTCACCCCAGATGCTGCTTTGACAGTAAAGGTTAACAGTTCAGTATATATGATGAAGGGTTTGCAGGTATGTTTGTAAAGTCAATACTTGAGGAGAGTTAGATTCAAATTTTTCAAATGAAATTATTTGAACATATTCGCTCCCTTCTCAGCATTACTCTACCACTGAATGGACAGCTCGGTTTCTTATTAATATCCACTAGATGGCAGCAAAGATGCCATTTCAATTGCACCATGTAACAGAAGCATTAACTTTTTTCTGAACAAATGATTAATTATGAGTCAAAGTTTCAAAGAGAAATTCAAATTCATGAGCAAATGAACCATGGACCAGCTTAGTTTTTAAAAATATATGATTTATCTCAACCTATACATTTAACAGGGCCCAATGCTATAGTTTCTGAATAATGCCATTGCATAAACTCATTGCATAAACTCTAAGTGAACCAAGTCTCTAGTCCTTGCAACCACACTATAGATTATGCTGACCAAGGCCCGACAGACATGAGAATTTGAATCATAATGACTGAGCTGTTTTTTCTATGGGGGGATTTCAGAAACCACAAAATATAACACTGTCAGTCTGACTTCTCCTGAATCTCCTGTGTTTCCTCGGATGCCAAGCCGTTTCACTTCCACCTCAGTTCAGAGGAAGTCCGTGAGGGTTTTGCAGACACAGACACCCACCCTGTCCTCAGAGCTGTGTCCCTCATCCCAACACTTAGAGCTGTGGAAAATGGTGTCCCTCATCCCAACACTCTATAACCCTATAATGGGTGCCAGCTCGCTGTCGTGCTTTTACCTCTCCACTGGTTTTCCGATTGCAGGTAAAGGAAAGGAGGAGAACAGGAAGCCCCTTTAGACTATTGGGACCCACATTGAGTCCTGCATCACAAAACTATGATAGCCTCACCTATCGTGGGTGTGTACGTCAAAAGCGGCAGCAGAATAGTAAGTGTGTGCACGTCCACTTGTTTTATGTGTCAATAAAGTTTCAGCAGCACACGGGCATTTGAAAATTCCTTTGCATAGTTTGACAATAACATTGGCACTCCTTTGATGAGATTGTCCTCATATATTTGCAGTTTTTCCTCAATATACAATAGTTATCCGATAATATGCCTCTTTACATTGTCTACTGTACCTTCATGTTGTAACACTGTAGTAATCTGCCTTCCTGTTCTTACACTATGTAAATGGCTGTGTTGTTACCAGGTTATTATTGTAAAGATTATTTATTTGATGAGATGTTAGTGAGATGCTAACTCCTGCTAGCAGGTCAGATATTATTGACAGTAAGAAAAAAACAAAACTGAGAACTGAGGCAAGACTGAGTCTCCTTTCTCAAAATGTTTAATATTGAAGTACAGAATTTCACAATTGACGCTATGTTGCTAAATTGAGTTAAAATCAGTAGCACTTTCACAATAGGGATTGCCAAAACACTGTAATCGGTGGAAATAAAAGGTTACATTGACATCCTGAGGCGTTAGTTCACTCATGGTTATTGCGAATGTGAGAAAGTTTATGTTTCTAGTCATGTCAGAGATTATTAGGTACAAGTTGATTTGAGTGCATTCTTTGTAAAACAAAATGATATTTACCAAGCACATCTAGAACCTCTTTCTTGGTACCACACCATCTTACAAGGAAGCAGACAAGACAATGACAAACCAATAACCTTACCAACTGTCTGCTGACACAATAACAAAATTACAAAACATAACAAATTGTCTCTACAAAACTTCATGCTCTACCACAAATACAACTGTATGGGTTCAATGTACATAATGGACAGTGGTGTGGCCGTCCCTCTCCCAGATAGACCCAGACAGACTAACAGAGCTAATAGAGTCCTACTCTATTCACAGGCCAGGCAATTAATGAATTGACTGTTTCATCTGCTGTCTCTTAGCTACTCATTATAATTTAATTAGCCAGTAGTCTAAAGACCTCATAATAGGTGTCACAGCCTGAGGCTCCACTTGAGAGAGAGAGAGAGAGAGAGAGAGAGAGAGAGAGAGAGAGAGAGAGAGAGAGAGAGAGAGAGAGAGAGAGAGAGAGAGAGAGAGGAAAAGCTGCTCTAAGGGTAACTTTCTCTGCTGGAAGATACAATAGCACAGTATAGTTCCACTAAACATTTAGGAATGTCACATCAGATGTCACAATCTAAAATCCCTTTGTCAGGGTTTATGAATAAATGTTGACTTCGATTGTCAAAAAAATCAAATGAAATTTGACTGAAGTAATTGCCTGCTATAATGTGTCCAAGTGCGAGAGTAAAAATACACATTCTAAGAATTGAGCCATTTACAATGTAAATGTACTTTTCATCTGTCTGTTTGTATATTTCAAGACATGGCATATGAGGGTGCAGAGAGATACCGGATGGGTTGGATGATACTTTTCTCGTTAACCATTTCTAAAAAAACATATACAGTACTTCAAAACGGGAAATCAACCAATCCTCCATAGTTAACACAGTGGAAATGTCAATTGATTTATTATCTAAATGTTGAAAGTGTGTGGGCGACAGAGAGAAACAAAATGGTGCAGTTTGAAGCCATGTGGCCGAGAGTGATGCTGGCGCTGGAGATGGGGGTGTGAGCAGGTGTGTCTGACCAGGGGTGATGTTTTGGATCTTTGTGTGGGTCTATATTTTGTCAT
The DNA here is from genome assembly GCF_023373465.1 of Oncorhynchus keta. Lineage (NCBI taxonomy): Eukaryota > Metazoa > Chordata > Actinopteri > Salmoniformes > Salmonidae > Oncorhynchus > Oncorhynchus keta. Next base: position 73,473,562 of record NC_068421.1, read on the forward strand.
TTGTATGTGTATGTTTGGTTTTGTATTGTAAAAATAAAATACAAAAATAAAATAAATGCATCCATTTACAGTATCAATATAGTTCTCTGTCAATCATGTTGACTGTGGACTGCAAGTCGACATGTCCCAACGTCCGCATCCTATGATGCAACATCATGGCTGACTGGTAGTTACACACCCTGTGATGAAATAATACAAAAGAAATGACAATACAGTGTTCTCTCCTGGAGGGCCGTGTATACAGACATTTGATTATTTGTAGCCTACATGTTCAAATCTACAAGTGTAGACCTTAACGTGAAATGGGTTTTTAGAAGCCCTGACCAACACGCAGTTCAAGAAAGAGTAAAAAAAAATATTTACCAAATAAACAAAAGTAAAATCTAATTAAAAGTAACATAATAAAATAACAATAACGAGGTTATATACAGGGGGTATCGGTACCGAGTCAATGTGCGGGGGTACCGGTTAGTGTATATAATGAACAGCGAGAAGAAGCAGTGTAAAAACAAAAGGGGGGTGCAGCATTTGATCAATTGTTCAGCAGTCGTACGGGCTTTGGGGTAGAAGCTGTTAAGGAGCCTTTTGGTCCTAGACTTGGCGCTCCAGTACCGCTTGCTGTGCGGTAGCAGAGAGAACAGTCTATGACTTGGGTGATCGGAGTCTTTGAAAAATGTTTGGTCTTTCTTCTAACACCGCCTAGAATAGAGGTCCTGGATGGCAGGAAACGTGGCCCCAGTGATGTACTGGGCCGTACGCACTACCCTCTGTAGTGCCTTGCGGTTGGAGGCCGAGCAGTTGCCATACCATGCGGAGAACCTCCTGAGGGGGAAAAATATGTTGTTGGGCCCTCTTCACCACTGTTTTGGTGTGTTTGGACCATGATAGTTCGTTGGTGATGTGGACACCAAGGAACTTGAAACTCTCGACCCGCTCCACTACAGCCCCGTCGATGTAATATAGGGGCCTGTTCGGCCCGCCTTTTCCTGTAGTCCATGATCAGCTACTTTGTCTTGCTCACAGTGTCTTGCTCACACATGTTGCATGTGTTGGTGTCCCTCTTTACCACCCTTAAATTAGATACACCTGAATGGAATGGATGAAAAGATTGGAAATAGAAAAATTATGGAAAAACAAACAGGAAAACACAATTACTTCTATTCCAGGTAATCACATCAATAAACATTGGATGAGTGTCTGGATCACCCATAGTGATCTTTTCCATCCTGCTACACAAACTTCAAAATAAACTAAACAAAACACACACAGAGCTCAAAGGGTGTCGTTGTAGATGACTTCTGTTAAGGACCAGTCATACATCTCAGATTCATAATGTAATCTTCACTGAGGGTGACAGGCAGGACTTCCATGACAACATTGTGTTACCAAAGTGTTTTCCCCATTAGATACCATTGTTGTGTTTTCTCTCACACCTTTACTCTGTTACTGATACAATGTCAACACACGGGTAGTGATATGATATGGGGCTGGTCATGGGTGTTTATGTGAGTGGAAGTAGAGTGAGAGAATGCTGCACACGCACATGTGCACACACACACACAGGCATACACGTACGCTACAGTACAGACTGTACCCAGGGCATGACTCATCTGTTCATCCTTGTCCAAATCTGATTCACCAAGACACGCCTCTATTTAGTTTTTCATAGTATCTGCATGTATGTATCTAATGGAAAACTTAGTTAGTTCACAATGAATCCCTAAAATATGTATGGAATTATAAATCCACATATAACCACATTATTGGTGCAAAACACATAACACAAGAAACACAAATCAAATCACCACAAAAGGTCACATCTATGTGAGTATATTCATTATTTCTACCTGGATTTTAGTTTTTCCATTTCCACTAGCAAGAACAACATGAATTTTCATCCTCTGATGTCAGGGTTTATCTGTGTTCATTGTGAGCACCTTTGGGACCCAGCCATTAGTCAAGCATGTCAAATGAGATACACATGAGGAGATTCTCAGTAGGTGGGCTGTCCTTCTGCTTTTACCCCTCCACATCACACACCACCTTAGTGCCAGGGTTTGTAGCTAGGAAAGTTCAAAATACTCACACTAACTATAGGTAGATGTGACCAGCCGATCTCTCCACAGGAGTCCACAAACACACCACAACACTCTAGGGGGAACTCAGGGGGAAGCTTCAAAAAAATGATTTGCATGTTATGAAATTCCATATGCCTACAATTTCAGTGAGTCTTTCTATTCTTATCTATGGCTAGGGTAACCTAAGACAAAATAAAGCAGCAATAAGAAGATCAACATAATCTGAGTCACAAGCCTTGTTGCAATAGATGAGAATATCGGACCACTCCCAGTTTTACAGACACACCTTGATAGGACAGTATGATGGTTACCCATTCAGATTGCCAATGGCCATGGCCCCTTTTTCTATTACATATTATTCCCCCTCTTATGTTACCAAAGTTACCATTCACAGTAAATGACAGATGTTCTCAGGAAGTTGTATGTGGAGGAGTATAGATGTGAGTAAACCCTGACGATCATATTAAGGTGGGCAGACAGACACTGCTCCTTTAACATCTTCCTGTTTTAAAATATGGTCATTTCCATTCACTGGCATGCAATGTCTTCAGAGGGAATTATTATAGCATTGAATCATGGAAGATGTGTCTTCATAGAGTGTGATTTAGTAATATATGTAGTATTTATACTATAATACACAAACACTGTAGGAAATATCTCTCAAAAGTTCCATTATATTGATGAATGGAAAAAACGGTGGAAGAAAGTGGGGAAAATGTGAAGAAATGTGGAATTAGAATTGTACAGGAATGTAGAGTTATGGTAAGCTGTGTGTTTATACCCGAGGTAGAGTTTCTAGGGGCGGCCTGCAACAGCGAGTCCCCAATGTCACCAGAACAAACCTCTCCTGAGACTCCTGAGATGCCCATACAGTGTACAGCTATCTCCTAGGAGGAAACACTGTCATTTACGTGAAGATGCCAAAACTATTATTTTCAAAGATACGGATCAATGAATTTAAGGATCTGCTGCAAAATATGACACAGACGAGAAGGTAAGCTAATGTACAGTACCAGTCAAAAGTTTGGACACAGGCCCCACGAGTGGTGCAGTGGTTTAAGGCACTGCAGTGTTAGCTGTACCACTAGAGATTCTTGGTTCGAGTCCAGGCTCTGTCACAGCTGGCCGCAACTGGGGTGGTGCACAATTGGCCCAGCATCGTCTGGGTTAAGGGAAGGTTTGGCCGGCAGGGATCTCCTTGTCCTATCGTGCACTAGTGACTCCTGTGGCAGGCCGGGCGCAGTGCATGCTGGCACGGTTGCCAGGTGCATGGTATTTCCTCCAACAGATGGCTGGCATTTGGGTTAAGTGGGCATTGTGTCAAGAAGCATTGTGACTTAGTTGGGTTGTGTTTTGGAGGACGCACGGCTCTCGACCTCTGCCTCTCCTGGGTCCATAAGGAAGATGCAGCGATGAGACAAGACTGTAACTACCAATTGGATCCCACGAAAAAAGGGTAAAAAAAATCATGTTTGGACACGTCTACTCATTCAAGAGTTTTTCTTTATTTTCTACATAGTGAAGACATCAAAACTTTGAAATAACACCTATGGAATCATGTAGTTACCAAAAAAGTGTTCATAAACAAATAAAAATATATGATATATTTTAGATTATTCAAAGTAGCCACCTTTTGCCTTGATGACAGCTTTGCACACTCTTGGCATTCTCTCAACCAGCTTCATGAGGAATGCTTTCCCAACAGTCTTGAAGGAGTTCCCACAAAAACGGAGTACTTGTTGGCTGCTATTCCTTCACTCTGCAGTCCAACTAATCCCAAATCATCTCAATTCGGTTGATGTTGGGTGATTGTGGAGGCCAGGTCATCTGATGCAGCACTCCATCACTCTACTTCTTGGTCAAATAATCCTTACACAGCCTGGAGGTGTGGTTTGGGTCATTGTCCTGTTGAAAAACAAATTATAGTCCCACCAAGCGCAAACCAGATGGGATGGAGTATCACTGCAGAATGCTGTGTTAGCCATACAGGTTAAGTGTGCCTTGAGTTCTAAATAAGTCACAGACAGTGTCACCAGCAATGCACCCCCTCACCATCACACCTCCTCCTCCATGCTTCATGGTGGGAACCACACACGGGAGATCATCCGTTCAGCTACTCTGAATCTCACACAGACATGGCGGTTGGAACCAAAAATCTCATATTTGGAATCATCAGACCGAAGGACAGATTTCTACCGGTCTAAAGTCCATTGCTCGTGTTTCTTGGTCCAAGCAAGTCTCTTCTTCTTATTGGTGTCCTTTAGTAGTGTGTTCTTTGCAGCAAATTGACCATGAAGGCCTGATTCATGCAGTCTCCTCTGAACAGTTGATGTTGTGATGTGACTGTTACTTGAACTCTGTGGTGTATTTATTTGAGCAGCAATCTGAGGTGCAGTTAAATCTAATGAACTTATCCTCTACAGCAGAGGTAACTCTGCATCTTTCTTTCCTGTGGCGGTCCTCATGAGAGCTAGTTTCATCATAGCGCTTGATGGTTTTTGCGACTGCGCTTGAAGAAACGTTCAGTTTTTGAATTTTTCCGCATTGACTGACTTTCATGTCTTAAAGTAATGATGGACTGTCGTTTCTATTTGCTTATTTGAATAAACTTATACCATATAGGGCTATCTTCTGTATACCACCCCTATCTTGTCACAACACAACCGATTGGCTCAAACACATTAGGAAGGAAAGAAATCCCACAAATGAACTTTTAACAGGGTACACCTGTTAATTCAAATGCCTTCCAGGTGACTCATGGTTGACTGCATTCCAGGTGACTCAACCTCATGGTTGAGAGAATGTGTGCAAAGCTGTCATCAAGTCAAAGGGTGGCTACGTTGAAGAATCTCACATTTGTTCGACACTTTTTCAGTTACTACATGATTCCATGTGTTATTTCATAGTTTTGATGTCGTCACTACTATTCTACAACGTAGAAAATAGAAATAATAAATAAAAACCCTTGTATGAGAAGGTGTGTCCCAAACTTTTCACTGGTACTGTATATATCTAGGAAAGGGGCCTTTTAAGCATTCAATATATACAAACACATGAGGACAAATATAATATAATAAAATGAAATGCAGTAAGTGGTGTATATTTACACCAATACAGAAATAAAGAAAAGCTGTTGGTAATATATCAAGATCAGATCTTAATGTACACTACTTCCTCAATTTCCACAGGATCGATATCCTTTTAAGCCGAAAAATATAGAAAAAAGACATTCAGTGTATTCTGATACAGAAGATAAATGATGACTCCTTTTCTACAAAAATCAAGTAAGTACAGCAACATTAGAGACTATTTCACAACAATATGTCAAATAGTGATATTGATTTACAAAACCCATCTAATGCAAAAACGTGTCGTCAAGAGGACAGTAAAAGAATTCAACCAAGTCTTGATAAAGAGTTGAAGGACAAAAAGTAAGGACAACTGTTTTAACTACGTTGGCCCAGAGTACATTCATTATCTTCAATAGTACAGTCTCATAAGACCACCTTCTGACTTTAGCATGCTAATCCCATAGGGTTCTTTGCAGCCTTCAGATCCTTCCTGCAGTCTGAATTCCGTGAGGAGAATATTGAGTTCTGGCTAGCATGCCGTGACTACAGAGAGAACACCCCACCAGCCGACCTTTCCTGGAAAAAGCAAAAGAGATCTACCAGGAGTTCCTCCATCCCCAGGCCTAGTGAGAGGTCAGGCTATGCTTCAGCTGTCACCTTGGTAGTAGCAGCTATCCAAATGCTAACATATTACAAGCTAAAGTAGCATACCCACAAATGTAGCTATAATTCCTAAAGTGTGACTAGATAATACCATGTACTTTGCTGATGTGGGAAAAGGCTATTTCGTAATAGAGATAGCAAGATGACGGGCAAAGATAACAGCCTCTCATCAGAATCAGTTGACAACCATTGTAACTTTCTGACGTGGGACAATTACTCTTTCAAAATACAGATAGCAAGCAGATGGGAAAATATATGATTTGAGCAAGCTCATGCAATGAATGAATGAATTGGCAAGCTTAGGGTGGAAAGATTACCATATCGTTCAGCTCAGGCCTTTCATAAAATGTTCATTGTCATTGTTTGCGTCTCGCCCCTACAAATTAACGTTGACCACCACATCCGTGAGAAGATCAAAACATCCATGAGGTCTCCTGGTCTGTGCTGCTTTGATGAGGCGGTGGGAAATGTGTACAGACTGATGGAGAAGGACTCATGCCCCAGGTTCCTCAGGTCAGATGCCTACCTAGGGTTCAGACGCAAAGCCAGGACCCTCTGATAGAGGTCAGGGATCAAGGGTTTCGGAGTCAAGATTCACAAAGTCAAACAAGGAGAATGACCACAGGAAATGATTTATGAGTTGTGGATGAAGATTCAATTAATATAAAGTATGGAGAAGGATTAGAGATGAGTGGTGTGTGGTGATGAGTGGTGTGTGGTGATGAGTGGTGTGTGGTGATGAGTGGTGTGTGGTGATGAGTGGTGTGTGGGGATGAGTGGTGTGTGGGGATGAGTGGTGACAATGATTCAGAGTACTAAACAGTACATTCATTCAAACCTCTAGACCACATGTGTCAAACTCATTCCACGGAGGGCTGAGGAAATGCGTGTTTTTCGCTCCTCCCTTGTACTTGATCGATGAATAAGGGTCACTAATTATTAAAAACTCCCCTCACCTGGTTGCCTAGGTCTTAATTGAAAGGAAAAACTAAACACCTGCATACACTAGGCCCTCCATGGAAAGAGTATGACACCCCTGCTGTAGACTGACTGACGAGTCAAAAGTGACGTTTGCACCAAAAGTCAAAATTCTAGGGAATTTATATAGATTGGAACGACGGTACAGAATGTCTAAATGGAAAGACTTAAGTTATGAATAGTTACAGAAATAACTTGCATATGGTTGCAAAAATGCAGAACATAAGTCTGCACTTCTATTTAAAGTGTCCTTTGTTGTGGAAAAGGAACAAATCTGTCTCTTCATTCCATGCTAATTGGACATTATATGTATGTATGCCAGCAGCATACCACCCTGCATACCACTGCTGGCTTGCTTCTGAAGCTAAGCAGGGTTGGTCCTGGTCAGTTCCTGGATGGAAGACCAGGTGCTGCTGGAAGTGGTGTTGGAGGGCCAGTAGGAGGCACTCTTTCCTCTGGTCTAAAACAATATCCCAATACCCCAGGGCAGTGATTGGGGACACTGCCCTGTCTAGGGTGCTGTCTTTCTGACGGGATGTTAAACAGGTGTCCTGAATCTTTGAGGTCATTAAAGATCCCACTTATTGTAAGAGTAGGGGTGTTACCCTGGTGTCCTGGGTAAATTTTCAAACCATCATGGTCCCCTAATAATCCCCAGTTTACAATTGTCTCATTCATCCCGCTCCTCTCCCCTGTAACTATTCCCCAGGTCATTGATGCAAATGAGAATGTGTTAACTGACCTGGTAAAATAACGGATAAATAAATGTATCTGTCAACAATAGGAAATATGAGTAACTGTTATTTGTTTAACTATGTTAATACTAATATAGCATGGATGAATCATGTCAGTTTCAATGTACATTAGATAAATCAGGATGTAAATGTTGTCAGGAAGGTTATCATTGACTTGTCCTATGACACTGAGTAATTGTCAGTGGGCAGGGAGACTCACACAAAAACATTTTCCACAGCCTGCTACCTGCCTACCTGTAAGGCTGTTGTGCTCACATGTCAACTGTCTCAGCTAATTAGCCAGAGCTAGCCCATTAACAGTGTCATGAAGTTGGAAAAATATTAGCCCTGTCACTCTTGACCCCTCTCTGTAGATGGCTCTATTCCTCAAAGTCGTGTCTTAAAAAGGCCATCTGGATGGCTCTAACAATAACTGTGAGTTTGACTCAGGACACCCACCAGTGGATTCAGTCATATGCCGTGATGCGTGGCAAATCACCCTGAATTTGTCCCCTTGTTAGGGACGTAATCTCATCACCAAGGAACAACTGTTTTTTTCTATGGCGACTTTTAGCAACTATGCACACTTCTAAATGTCCAAACCGCTGAAAGACACAAATGCCTGGAGGCTAGCTCAGCAGGATCTTCAATTGAGCATTGCATGACGATTCTGAGATAAACTACATTTTATTACACATACAAGGTTATGAATAAAAGCAGACTTCAATGGGATTGTAATATGTGAGAGTTGTTATTCTACTGGATAGAGGGAAGACCAGACAATAGTGCCTTATCTTACTATTCATTTGCTCAGTAAGCCTAGAGCATGGTATAATATATTATATTTACAAACATTCTTTTGGTTTTGTTGGAGGGGCTGAGGGCAGCTGGTGTAAGGCGATGTTCTTGCTAGATGACCAAGAGCTCACCTCTCCTATATCACCACAGCACGTAGGCGACATCGCTCCACCTTGTCCCTCACACACAGTCTGACACGGTTTTGCTCAGTCCCTAGTGGTTGTCATAACAGCCCAAGGGAAGTGGGTAATGTGCAGTGCATTTCAGACACTGTCTGAGTTACTCAATACCATCACTCAGGAACCTCTAGAATGGATACTGTTTGTATGGTGTTAATCACACAGGCGATTGCAGTGTGTTCATTTAAAACCTCTGGTCAGTTGAGCTTTACTGTATTATATAAAGGTAGTTCTGGTGGTGTGGACGAGGGGGCACAAGGCACATTATATATATTTGGACATGTTTTGATGTCCCTTGGTTGTGCTTGACTGCTTGTGGCCATCTTTGGGCAAGTTGAGGTGGGCCAAGTCAGTTACTGTGCAGAATGACAGACAGGCCATTGGACATGGCTGCCTACTGGTAAAGATCATTTGGCAAGTGAGGTTTATATGACTTTGGCTACTGTATGCAAAGGCTAGTTAGAAGAGAGTGAAAAATCTGATGTTACCTACTGTAATCGCTCTATATTGATCAGACCAAAACTGCTGTTAATATTTGTCAATAGAGCAAGATTGCCTTTGATAATCCATTCACAGGGGTTTTACCTGTAAACCATCAACCTTCAGAGAAAGAAACACAATGTGTGGTACATATGATGCTTTTGGATATAACTTAAACATCCCAATGATGTTTCAACAGGGTACCAAAACGCAGTAAGTGAAGGTCATGATTTGCCTATCACTCTCACTGTATCTGTCATTTGCATCTGAGCAGCGAAGATAAAAAAAGACTGTGGACATACAGAGCATGCTTTTAACAAGGGGACATTAGACCCTCCCTAAAAACAGAGGGAGAGAGAGAGCATGTCACAGAGAGAGGGGGAGAGAGAGTGTGTCGCAAAAAGAGAGAGCGCATGTCACAGGAAGAGAGAAAGAGAGCGTGGAGGCTTCCTCTCTCGCTACGGTTTGCTGGACTGGGTCTGATGTTTCAGTGTTTCACCATCCAGCCCCTAAGCAACGGGGCGCCCTGCATATAAGGCCTGAAGTGGGGGGAGACCCCTCCATACAGAGAGTGATCCATCGCAGCATGAGCAGCACCAGGAGACAGAGAGTGTGGAGTTAAAACATGCCCAGCCTAATCATCACAGAGACACTGACACAAACACAGCACTTCAATATGGAGCAGGACGACAGGGGGAGGAACAAGAACCTGTGAGTTTTTTATGCAGTCAACAGCTGGGGAATTTGGAAAATGTATTGTGGAGCTTTTGTATAAGTAATAAGGTTTATATTCAATGTAGTCTAGTAATACTATGGATGTGTAATATACTTTCTAAATACAAAATACTTTGTATAGTTTATTTTAAAATGCTTTTACATACGTATTAGCTTAATACCACATACTATAGGCCACATATTGTATATAAACACTGCATATGTTATACTAAACCTGTAAATACCTCCTACCTAGATACTACATACTGAGATGTCCTTATACAGCAATGGAATAAGTCTTGTTTTATGAGACGATCATGACATTTCTCTTTTTCTCTCCAAAGGGGAAAGAACTTTATTTGCCGACTGCAATGCATGTTCTCACACTCCACATCTGAGAGGTAAGGATTCTTACTCTTCCTTACACTGTCACTGCATTGATGCTAATTGTTATAATTTTGCATGTATTTTATTGTTCAAATGCCATGTGTGTTCTAGCATCCATCTATGGTAGTGTGTGCGGATTCAAATGAAACTTCAGGACTTATGTTAACTTTGGCACAGCACAGGCACACACAAGCACACACAAGCATGCATACGCGTACACACGTACGTACGTACGCACGCACGCACGTACGCACGCACGCACGCACACACGCACGCATGCACGCACACACACACACACAAAGGCCCAAGTGTTTGATACGTAAAAGAACTTGATAACTGTGTGGCTATAATAATTTCTTAATTATGTTGATTCTATGTGCCCTTTTGTCCTCACGTCAAATACCAGATTATTTTTACCCAGATTTGACTCTAGTTGAGTCATCAAACACACATTTTCTTCCCAGCAGGCTAAGTTTAGAAGATACCCAACAATGGTCTCAGTCACTGGAGAGACTCCTTGAGTCTAAATGTAAGTTTTACTTCACGAGACGATCAAAATAGTTAGAGATAAGTAGCTAAATCAGATTTTAAAAAATCTAAAAATGTGGAACAAAAACTCCATGTGTGCAGGCTTGGGGCTGTATCAGTGTTTCATGCCTTGGTTTGTTTTTATTCTTCCCCACAGATGGACTGGCCACCTTCAGAACCTTTCTGAAGTCTGAATTCAGCGATGAGAACATTGAGTTCTGGCTGACGTGTGAGGAGTACAAGAAAATCAAGTCATCGTTCAGAATGTCATCGAAGGCAAAGAAAATCTATGAGCAGTTCATAAAGGCTGAGGCTCCTAAAGAGGTAAGACTGTTATGTATTACAGTACATGGCTACATGTTAGAGATTCAAATAACCCTCTGTAACCTCATTGATGTTTCAATCTATTTCATCAACACCATCCAGTTATTAAACCACCCTCAAATGTCTCCAGACATGCTATATGAAATGCTTCTGTACTTTGTAAATCTAAATTAATCTTGTTCCAGATTAACATTGACTACTACACAAGGGAGCAGATCAAGAGCGCTGTGAAGACTCCTAACCTCCAATGCTTCGACGATGCCCAGAAGATTGTCTATGGGCTGATGGAGAGAGATTCGTACCCTCGCTTCCTGCGCTCAGACATTTACAGATCCCTCCTGGAGTCCCTCGCTGCTGACGCCGTCAAGGGATGATAGGAGAGGAGAAGATGACAGGAGAACATGAAAACAGTAACTGGAATGTTTGGGCTTCTACAGGATGGAAGGCTGACGAAGCACAGAGAGACTGGCAGGCCATGCCCTACAAAACATGGTTCCCACAATGCAGGACCACACCCTGAAACACTCTGCAAGCAGGATTAGCCAAGAGAAAAATAAAGAAGCAAAGACAGAAGGAAAAGCAGAGAGGATATGGGGAACTCTACGGTGATGAGTGTTTGACCTGGATACTGCTGTCCTATCAGTGACTCTGGGAGTGACGTGTCGTATCATAAGTGATCAGATCGTCTTTGACAGTGAATGAATCACATAGTGAATGACGATTGAACTGAAACACAAGGTCAGAGAACCATGCAGTCCCCACTCAACCGGAGGTGCTTCCTGTCTTGATAAAGACAGAGAAGAGTGTGTCCGTGTGTGCGCGCGCGTGTGTGTGTGTGTCTGTGTGCGCATAACAGGAAGCCTATGATACTGTGATAAGACATGAGATGCAGGGTGGACTTTCACTAGCAGTACTAACCTATGTGATCAGGAGGAATGTAATGAAAGAAGGAGCATGTATTCAGCGGATACCGGCCAAACAGAATATACTCTCCTTTACACTATGAATGTTTAGTCTCTAAAATCAATCAAGTTTTGTGAAAGGCATTTTGATATTTACACTTGTAAGGCAGTTAAAGACTTATTTCACTGTCTATCTTTTAAGAATGACCTATTGAGAAGTATAGGTTAAGTTGTGCAATTGTAGAGAGAAGAATAGTCTATGTCCAACTTTGTATATTGAACTTAACTCCTACTTATTTGATACAGAATGTTTCTGATTGCTTACTGAGCTAGAATGTTTATTAATTCCGATTTGCATGTTGTACTATTTATAACACACAGTCACTGTTTGGATGCTGACTTTTGCAATGCTTGTTTAAAAAAAAGTTATGATTATGTAGGATGACATTAAATTATTTGCAGACCAGGTACTTGTTGTCAATCACTAATTAGAAAAAATCTCTTCGGGTTCACTCTCAACAACTAAATTAAAAACCAACATTGCACATAGTGATTGCTTTAATCTTTACAGCTCATTACATAGTAAATGTCTCAGACAGTCCATGATTTATCACAACAATGTTTTACCAGCAAAACATAAGTATAATATCACTATTCCATGAAGCGTGGTATATATTTATAAATGTGTGGCAATAGTACAGACAAATCAATGTCACATGCTAATGTTAAATCTTATGCCTTGACACACCACCTTCCCAGAAAGTAGTGAGAGGGCTATTACCATATAGTAAATCATGAGTTTGAGCACACTTTATGGTCTCCAATGCACGTGAAATCATCTCAAAGTGCAAAAATAAAATTTAGCAGTTTATTAGGTACACCCATCTAGTACCGGGTCGGACCCCCCTTTGCCTCCAGAACAGCCTGAATTGTTCGGGGCATTCCACAAGTTGTCGGGAAAATGTTCGACAAGAATGTTGGTCCATGCTGACGCGATGGCATCACGCAATTTCTGCAGATTGGACAACAGTATATTCATGCTGTGAACAGTCCGTTCCATCTCATCCCGAGTGGAACCCGGTGTAGTTGTCTGCGGCAATAGCCCATCCGTTACACGGATCGACGAGTTGCGCATTCCAAGATGCTGTTCTCCACACCACTGTTGTACTGTGCCAATATTTGTCTTTTTGTGGCCCGCCTTTTAGAATACATGATTCTTGCCATTCTCCTTTGACCTCTCTCATCAACGAGCTGTTGTCGCTCACAGGAATGCCACTGACTGCATGTTTTTTGATTGTCGGACCATTCTCGGTAAACCCTAGACACTGTCATGCGTGAAAAGCCCAAGAGGGCAGCCATTTCTGAGATACTGGATCCAACCCAACTGGCACTGACAATCATACCACACTCAAAGTCACTTAGGTCCCTCACTTTGCCCATTCTAACGTTAAATCAAAGAGTAACTGAATGCCTCGATGCCTGTCTACCTACTTTTTATAGCAAGCCACGTGACTCACAGTCTGTAGAAGCGATTCATTTTCTTGAATGGGGCGGTGTACCTCATCAACTGGCCGGTGAGTCTATATACTTTCATGCTGCACATACATCTGCTGCTACCAGACTCTTATTTACTATGACTAATGATGCACAATTGAAAAACTTGCCCCCATATCCCCCGTTACCTGATACATGTGTAAATATTGTATTATAAATTGTGCCTTCCTGTGTTATACTTATGCTAAATGTGTCTATTCTATTCTACATGCTTTTGTTTTTGTCTGAAATAGTTATTGTCTTGTTTCAAAAGTGTTTTTTCTGCATCATGAACAACAGAAACAGGAAGAGCTGCTGAGTTTCAGTTTCTCATCACAAGACCATGGTGATTATGAGAAGTAATGGGTTTTTACAGTAAATGGATATCTGATAAGAGACTTTGATCCTTCTGTTAATAACTATGACAACATGACACTGCATGTAAAGGTGTTTCATCATGGCAATGGCAGTGGGCCTAACATGTTATTTAGCATGGCTAGAAAAGTGTAGTGTTTTATGTGACCATTGTACACCACTGTAATGTATGCCAAGTTATACATAGTTGCTTCAAATACCTTCAACCAAATTAATACATTTGAAGCACATTTGATTTTATTTGGCCTCAGAAACAAAATAGCTCTAATAGTGCTTCCTGACTATGCTTAGAAATCGTAGTTGGAGACAAAATATACTTCACTGGTGGGAAACAGTGCTACATAAGGCTTTTTGGAAGCATTACTGTCTTGGTAAATCACAATAAACACACCAGACCATTTCCCTCTCTGTGTTGTGGTCCTCAATACCTTTGGTGATTTACCTGCTAGTGCCAATTCACAATGGGAATCATGACACACACACACACTGTAAGTAAGCATTTCACTGTAAGGTGGTGTATTCGGCGCACGTGACAAATACACTTTGATTTGATTTGATTTGACACACAGAGACGCAGATGTACTGTGCTAATAATGATCTAGAACAAAAATACCAAAGTGTTAATACTAAGTTCTTTTTTGTAGCTTGCTGCAACCACATGCATGGCCTCTGCTCAAAGTTTGTCAAAGATGGATGGATGAATGGATGCTGTGGCAGCTGAATACGTGACTCATACAGTATGAGGAAGGATTATGTACATGTGAGAGTTATTCCAAGGAAAACAAAGATCCCTCGCCAAGCATATCAACAAGAATGGACTTTCTTAATGTGGCTATTGTCTGAGAAGTGACTTAACTTTTCATCTGATTGGGTGAGTACTGTATGCATGGGCTGGCTGGCAGAATATTATTTACATAGGATTAGGCTACCATGTTACCAACACAGAATCAATATTGAATAAAGGCAAATCTGCAACACATTGTAGGTGTTGAATTTTTTCAGCATTGAAAAAGGTAAATATAGATAAAATGACACAGTTATTGATTTTAGAGGTTGTGATTGTGAGTCAGGCACTCTCCCTTTCCAGGTACTATGATGAACACATATCCGGATATCATGTAGTTAACTGCCCTTAACCCTAACCTAACATCAACATCAACCCCAACCCCAACTTGAACCCTAACCCAAACCCCAACCCACACACCACACTGCTGGATAAGATGGTTGTGGTTTAAATTCTGTGCATCAGGATGGTCTAAGCCTATCTATATAACTACAGTTAAAGTCAGAAGTTGACATACACCTTAGCCAAAGACATTTAAACTCAGTTTTTCACAATTCCTGACACTTAATCAGAGTAGAAATTCCATGTCTTAGGTCAGTTAGGATCACCACTTTATTTTAAGAATGGGAAATGTCAAAATAATAGTAGAGAGAATAACTGATTTTAGCTTTTATTTCTTTCATCACATTCCCAATGAGTCAGAAGTTTACATACACTCAATTAGTATTTGGTAGCATTGCCTTTAAATTGTTTAACTTGGGTCAAATGTTTCTGGTAGCCTTCCACAAGCTTCCCACAATAAGTTGGGTGAATTTTGGCCCATTACTCCTGACAGAGCTGGTGGAACTGAGTCAGGTTTGTAGGTATCCTTGCTCACACATGCTTTTTCAGTTCGGCCCACAAATTTTCCATAGGATTGAGGTCAGGGCTTTGTGATGGCCACTCCAATATCTTGACTTTGCTGTCCTTAAGCCATTTTGCCACAACTTTGGAAGTATGCTTGGGGTCATTGACCATTTGGAAGACCCAATTGCGACCAAGCTTTAACCTCCTGACTGATGTCTTGAGATGTTGCTTCAATATGTCCACATAATTTTCCATCCTCATGATGCAATCTATTATGAGAAGTGCACCAGTCCCTCCTGCAGAAAAGCACCCCCACAACATGATGCTGCCACCCCTGTGCTTCATGTTTGGGATGGTGTTCTTTGGCTTGCAAGCCTCCCCTTTTTCCTCTAAACATAATGATGGTCATTATGGCCAAACATTTTTATTTTTGTTTCATCAGACCAGAGGACATTTCTACAATAATTACACATTATCTTTGTCCCCATGTGCAGTTGCAAACGGAAGTTTGGCTTTTTTATGGCAGTTTTGGAGCAGTGGCTTCTTCCTTGCTGAGCGGCCTTTCAGGTTATGTGAATATAGGACTTTTTTTTACTGTGAATATAGATACTTGTGTACCTGTTTCCTCCAGCATCTTCACAAGGTCCTTTAATGTTGTTCTGGGATTGATTTGCACTTTTCGCACCAAAGTACGTTCATCTCTAGGAGACAAAACGCGTCTCCTTCCTGAGTGGTATGATGGCTATGTGGTCCCATGGTGTTTATACTTGCATACTATTGTTTGTACAGATGAACGTGGTACCTTCAGGCATTTGGAAATTGCTCCCAAGGATGAACCAGACCTTGTGGAAGTCTTCCATTTTTTTCTGAGGTCTTGGCTGATTTCTTTTGATTTTCCCATGATATCAAACAAAGAGGCACTGAGTTTGAAGGTAGGCCTTGAAATACATCCACAGGTACACCACCAATTGACTCAAATTATGTAAATTATCATATCCAAGAAGACTCGAGGCGGTAATCACTGCCAAAGGTTTTTCAAGAAAGTACTGAGTAAAGGGTCTGTATATATTCTGTCATGTGGTTGTGTAATTTCTTCCCATGCCTTTTCTATTCTGCAGAGGACACATTTGTATTTTATGATTTCCTCCTAACAGTGTGATTGCTAGCATGTGTGGCTGTCGTCGATGGCCACTGTCAAATTACGGATCAAACTTAACAAGCTTTTATCATGCCTTAAGAGCAGTTCCCTTTCCTCCCCACTTTAAATCCCTCAACAGCAACACAGTGTCTCCACCGTGACTCCCACAAGACCACATCCTAGAGAACTACAGTGCATTCGGAAAGTATTCAGACCCCTTGACCTTTAAAAAAAAAGACATTGCAGCCTTATTCTAAAATTGATTAAATTGTGTTTTCCCCTCATCAATCTACACACAATACATTTGAGCAAATGTATAAAAAAAATTAAAAAAATGAAATGTCACATTTACCTTTGGCAGTGATTACAGCCTCGAGTCTTCTTGGATATGACGCTACAAGCTTGGCACACCTGTATTTGGGGAGTTTCTACCATTATTCTCTGCAGATCTTCTCAAGCTCTGTCAGGTTTATTACCCGAGATGGCATAGCAGTTCAGACGTCTTTTGTCCTCGTCTTGTCGTGTCCTGTATATATATATATTTACAACTTTTTTTCACATACATTTTATTTTTATTTTCCATCAACTCATCTTCAAAACACTATCCTGCAACCCGCCTCACCAATTTATATTTATAAATAAGTATTATTTACCTCAAATCTGCAATCCTCCAAGAAGCTAGCCAGAAGCTCCAAGAAGCTAGACAGAAACTAACCAGAAGCTAGCCAGGAGCTAGCTAGAAGCCAATCAGAAGCTAGTTCAGAAGCTAGTTAGCTTCTTTACTGGCAAATCATTAGTATTCAGCTAACCACGGTTTGTGGTCATCAGCTATCCTTTAGCTCGAAAATCTATCGCCAGTTTTTGTACGGCGCGGCTCGGAACGGAACATACCGGACCAATTTTTCTCTCCATGTCCTTGGATTTCGGCTGCTCTCTGGACATTCATTCCCGGATCTCACAGCTGGCTGGCTGCTGTCCGTGTGTATGTCTGCTCTCGTCGATTCCGGAGCAAGCATCGGTTGCTCCGGAGCTGGCCAGCTCCGTCAGTCGCTCCTGAGCTCCGTCAATCACTCCTGGGCTGCAGTCACCTATCCGGACCCATTTTACCGCCTATGCGGAGCCCCACCAGGCCTTCACAACTGGACTGCCGACGTTATCTAACCGAAGGAGATCCGGCTGGCTCCTCCGTCGCGACGTTTCCTGAACGCCCATCTGCGGCCTGCTAACCGTTAGCTGTCTTACCGGCTGCTCTCAGAATAGACAATCGGACAATTTATTTATTTTTATTATTATTATGTTTCTTCTTGGGCCTCTATAACTATATCTATTGTTTTTGTTTTATTTTTGTTGTTGTGTGATTTGGACTAATCCCCTATACCACACGGAACCCCACTAATCTACTGACGGAACGCAAGAGGTGGCTAACAACAGACCTCCATCCTATGCTAGTTTGCTACCGATGTCCTGGCTAGCTGTCTAAATCGCCGTGACCCCCAAACCAACCACTCCACTCACTCGACTAAGGATGCCTCTCCTTAATGTCAATATGTCTTGTCCATTGCTGTTCTGGTTAGTGTTTATTGGCTTATTTCACTGTAGAGCCTCTAGTCCTGCTCACTATACCTTATCCAATTTATTAGTTCCACCACCCACACATCTCCTGGTTTCAATGATGTTTCTAGTGACAATATCTCTCTCTTCATCACTCAATACCTAGGTTTACCTCCACTGTATTCACATCCTACCATACCTTTGTCTGTACATTATACCTTGATGCTATTTTATCGCCCCCAGAAACCTCCTTTTACTCTCTGTTCCAGACGTTCTAGACGACCAATTCTTATTGCTTTTAGCCGTACCCTTATTCTTCTCCTCCTATGTTCCTCTGGCGATGTAGAGGTGAATCCAGGCCCTGCAGTGCCTAGCTCCACTCCTATTCCCCAGGCGCTCTCTTTTGATGACTTCTGTAACCGTAATAGCCTTGGTTTCATGCATGTTAACATTAGAAGCCTCCTCCCTAAGTTTGTTCTATTCACTGCTTTAGCACACTCTGCCAACCCGGATGTTCTAGCTGTGTCTGAATCCTGGTTTAGGAAGACCACCAAAATTCTGAAATTTTAATTCCAAATTACAACATTTTCAGACAAGATAGAACTGCCAAAGGGGGCGGTGTTGCAATCTACTGCAAAGATAGCCTGCAGAGTTCTGTCCTACTATCCAGGTCTGTACCCAAACAATTTGAACTTCTACTTTTAAAAATCCACCTCTCTAAAAACAAGTCTCTCACCGTTGCCGCCTGCTATAGACCACCCTCTTCCCCCAGCTGTGCTCTGGACACCATATGTGAACTGATTGCCCCCCATCTATCTTCAGAGCTCGTGCTGCTAGGCGACCTAAACTGGAACATGCTTAACACCCCAGCCATCCTACAATCTAAACTTCATGCCCTCAATCTCACTCAAATTATCAATGAACCTACCAGGTACCCTCCCAAAGCCTTAAACACGGGCACCCTCATAGATATCATCCTAACCAACTTCCCCTCTAAATACACCTCTGCTGTCTTCAACCAAGATCTCAGCGATCACTGCCTCATTGCCTGCATCCGTAATGGGTCAGCGGTCAAACGACCTCCACTCATCACTGTAAAACGCTCCCTGAAACACTTCAGCGAGCAGGCCTTTCTAATCGACCTGGCCGGGGTATCCTGGAAGGATATTGATCTCATCCCGTCAGTAGAGGATGCCTGGATATTTTTTTTAAATCCCTTCCTAACCATCTTAAATAAACATGCCCCATTCAAGAAATTTAGAACCAGGAACAGATATAGCCCTTGGTTCTCCCCAGACCTGACTGCCCTTAACCAACACAAAAACATCCTATGGCGTTCTGCATTAGCATCGAACAGCCCCCGTGATATGCAGCTGTTCAGGGAAGCTAGAAACCGTTATACACAGGCAGTTAGAAAAGCCAAGGCAGCTTTTTCAAGCAGAAATTTGCTTCCTGCAACACTAACTCAAAAAAGTTCTGGGACACTGTAAAGTCCATGGAGAATAAGAACACCTCCTCCCAGCTGCCCACTGCACTGAAGATAGGAAACACTGTCACCACTGATAAATCCACCATAATTGAGAATTTCAATAAGCATTTTTCCACGGCTGGCCATGCTTTCCACCTGGCTACTCCTACCCCGGTCAACAGCACTGCACCCCCAACAGCAACTCGCCCAAGCCTTCCCCATTTCTCCTTCTCCCAAATCCATTCAGCTGATGTTCTGAAAGAGCTGAAAAATCTGGACCCCTACAAATCAGCCGGGCTAGACAATCTGGACCCTTTCTTTCTAAAATTATCTGCCGAAATTGTTGCCACCCCTATTACTAGCCTGTTCAACCTCTCTTTTGTGTCGTCTGAGATTCCCAAAGATTGGAAAGCAGCTGCGGTCATCCCCCTCTTCAAAGGGGGGGACACTCTCTATGGGGCTGCCACAGGGTTCAATTCTTGGACCGACTCTCTTCTATGTATACATCAATGAGGTTGCTCTTGCTGCTGGTGAGTCCCTGATCCACCTCTACGCAGACGACACCATTCTGTATACTTCCGGCCCTTCTTTGGACACTGTGTTAACAACCCTCCAGGCAAGCTTCAATGCCATACAACTCTCCTTCCGTGGCCTCCAATTGCTCTTAAATACAAGTAAAACTAAATGCATGCTCTTCAACCGATCGCTACCTGCACCTACCCGCCTATCCAACATCACTACTCTGGACGGCTCTGACTTAGAATACGTGGACAACTACAAATACTTAGGTGTCTGGTTAGACTGTAAACTCTCCTTCCAGACCCATATCAAACATCTCCAATCCAAAGTTAAATCTAGAATTGGCTTCCTATTTCGCAACAAAGCATCCTTCACTCATGCTGCCAAACATACCCTTGTAAAACTGACCATCCTACCAATCCTCGACTTTGGCGATGTCATTTACAAAATAGCCTCCAATACCCTACTCAACAAATTGGATGCAGTCTATCACAGTGCAATCCGTTTTGTCACCAAAGCCCCATATACTACCCACCATTGCGACCTGTATGCTCTCGTTGGGTGGCACTCGCTTCATACTCGCCACTGGCTCCATGTCATCTACAAGACCCTGCTAGGTAAAGTCCCCCTTATCTCAGCTCGCTGGTCACCATAGCATCTCCCACCTGTAGCACACGCTCCAGCAGGTATATCTCTCTAGTCACCCCCAAAACCAATTCTTTCTTTGGCCGCCTCTCCTTCCAGTTCTCTGCTGCCAATGACTGGAACGAACTACAAAAATCTCTGAAACTGGAAACACTTATCTCCCTCACTAGCTTTAAGCACCAACTGTCAGAGCATCTTACAGATTACTGCACCTGTACATAGCCCACCTATAATTTAGCCCAAACAACTACCTCTTTCCCAACTGTATTTAATTCATTTATTTATTTATTTTGCTTCTTTGCACCCCATTATTTTTATTTCTACTTTGCACTTTCTTCCATTGCAAAACTACCATTCCAGTGTTTTACTTGCTATATTGTATTTACTTTGCCACCATGGCCTTTTTTGCCTTTACCTCCCTTCTCACCTAATTTGCTCACATTGTATATAGACTTGTTTATACTGTATTATTGACTGTATGTTTGTTTTACTCCATGTGTAACTCTGTGTCGTTGTATCTGTCGAACTGCTTTGCTTTATCTTGGCCAGGTCGCAATTGTAAATGAGAACTTGTTCTCAACTTGCCTACCTGGTTAAATAAAGGTGAAATAAAATAAATAAATAAAAGGTTGGATGGGGAGCGTCGCTGCAAAGCTATTTTCAGGTCTCTCCAGAGATGTTCGATCGTGTTCAAGTCCGGGGTCTGTCTCGGCCACTCAATGACATTCAGAGACTTGTCCTGAAGCCACTCCTGCACTGTCTTGTCTGTGTGCTTAAGGTCGTTGTCCTGTTGGAAGGTGAATCTTCGCCCCAGTCTGAGGTTGTGAGCGCTCTGGAGCAGGTTTTCATCAAGGACCTCTCTATGCTTTGCTCCATCAAGGACCTCTCTGTGCTTTGCTTTGCTCCATCTTTACCTGACTAGGGTCCCAGTCCCTGCCACTGAAAGACATCCCCACAGCATGATGCTGCCACCACCATGCTTCACCGTAGGGATGATGCCAGGTTTTCTCCAAACGTGACGCTTGGCATTCAGGCCAAAGAGATCAATCTTGGTTTCATTAGACCAGAGAAATTTGTTTCTCATGGTCTGAGATTCCTTTAGGTGCCTTTTGGCAAACTCTAAGCGGGCTGTCATGTGCCTTTTACTGAGGAGTGGCTTCTGTCTGGCCACTCTACCATAAAGGCCTGACTGGTGGAGTGCTGCAGAGATGGTTGTCATGGAAGGTTCTCCCATCTCCACAGAGGAACTCTGGAGCTCTGTCAGAGTGACCATCGGGTTCTTGGTCACCTCCCTGACCTCCCTCCCTCTCCCCCGATTGCTCAGTTTGGCCGGGCTGCCAGCTCTTGAAAGCTTCTTGGTGGTTCCAAACTTCTTCCATTTAAGAATGATGGAGGCCACTGTGTTCTTGGGGACATTCAAGGCTGCAGAAATGTTTTGGTACCCTTCCCCAGATCTGTGCCTCAACACAATCCTGTCTCTGTTTTGGTTTTTGCTCTGACATGTATTGTCAACTGTGGGACCTTATATAGACTGGTGTGTGCCTTTCCAAATCATGTCCAATCAATTGAATTTACCCAGCTGGAATCCAATCAAATTGTAGAAGCATCTCAAGGATGATCAATGGAAACAGGATGCACCTGAGCTCAATTTCGGGTCTCACAGCAAAGTGTCTGAATACCTATGTAAATATGGCATTTCTGTTTTAATTTTTTTAATAAATTTGTACAAATTTCAAAAAATCTGTTTTGTCATTATGGGGTATTGTGTAGATTGATGATGAATAAAAAATTAAAAAATACATTATTAAATACATGTATTACAAAAATACATTATAGAATAAGGCTGTAACATAACAAAATGTGGAAAAAATCAGGTGGTCTGAATACTTTCCGAATGCACTGTTAATGGGCAATCTGATTTCAATCACTAGCCCTCTGGTATCAATCACATGGCAAGATCCAAACACTTGTATTCTCTTTTGAGGAATTCTGCCTACTTGTAATACCGATTGACTATGACGTTGAGCAGTAATTAAATGACACTGAAGTAAAATATACCACTTTGTCTTCACTGAACATTTAAAACATTGCTCCCGTATTTATGCAAATTCACAGATTTTCCATTACTTTTTGTGGTGGTGCCACAGTGACATACAGTACTCCACCTGCAGTATGCTGTATTTTCTGGGTAAGGACAAACATATTCAAATCACATCCACCATGCATTTGCATGAACCCAGACATCTTCTGACAGCTTCAAATACATATTAACATAGTAAAATAAATAAAAATGTGGAAAGATGCAAAGCTAGTGCGAAGCCAGTTGATGTGTGCGCTATTAAATTACCATGCTGGTGGGGCAAGAACCAGTCATTCAGGTTGGAGCACTATGCTGATAACTCACTTATCACTCTGAGTCAGTTGGACGAATACAACCATCTATTCAGGAAGATATAGTGTGTGTGTGTGTGTGTGTGTGTGTGTGTGTGTGTGTGTGTGTGTGTGTGTGTGTGTGTGTGTGTGTGTGTGTGTGTGTGTGTGTGTGTGTGTGTGTGTGTGTGTGTGTGTGTGTGTGTGTGTGTGTGTGTGTGTGTGTGAGAGAGAAAGTGAGAGAAAGTGAGAGAAAGTGAGAGAAAGAGAGAAAGGGGGTAAGAAGAGATAAGTAGGGAGAGAGGGAAAAAGAGGAGAGGGGGGGAGCAGAGGTAAAATAGTTTAGAGGTGAAAGGGTTTAGGTCATCTGTACAGAAAACAAAGTGGTTACCCTCAAAATCTGACCAGTGACCCTCCTAATTATTCCAGATAGTAGTTAACTGCATTACCTGCCACATTATTGCATCCGGTAATGTCCCTCCTCTTTCATATCAATCTAATGAAGGCAGTTACTAAGTTAATTGCAGGTTAGCTCCTTTCTAACTGGAAAAAATGGGGAAAAAAACTTGGAGAATCAAATTGTATTCGTCACGTACATGGTCTACATCAGGTATAAAAGGAGCAGTGAAATGCTTACTTTCTAGCTCCCTCGACAGGGCAGTACAATATCAAGCAATTTATTTCCAACCCCTTCTTCCCATGTTGCTATTTTGTACAACCAAGAAACAGGAATGTAAGAAAACGTGTTTGATGGGCTACAGCATTCCAAACAGTATCAGGGCCTATACTTTGTGTTGTGAAGCGGATATTGCATCATGTTCAGTCCTCCACATTATCATACTCTACATGCATTATTTTGTTACGACATCTCCTACTGCTTGATTAGATCTGATTGGTTTAGTTAATCAAATATAAGTTTGTCTTTATAACTGCTATTGAGTGGGGGTTGGGGAGATTTGAGACTTGCACTTAGGAGCGAAATACATTTTTAATTGTATGAAGTGTATTACAGTAATTTCTTTTGATGTTGCTGTAACTTTTATCCTGAGACTTTGAGAATTTCAGTTTAAGTGGATAGGAAAGACCCCAACTCAGAAAAGGCATCAAGGCCCCATGATAAACAAATGTTCATGTTGACAAAACAAGGTTTCAAACTCACCCTCTGACCAATCCTATCCTCGTCAGTCCTCTAAACTTTAATATGGTTTTGGAGGGCCTTGGTGTGCCTCTACGTCATTGGCTCACCGTCTCACCCTGAGTTAAAAATGGAAGCACAAGCACTCTCAGTAGTGTAAACATTTACACTAAACAGCCAATCACATTCCCTAGCACTGCCTTTTTCTCCCTCAGGCTCTTACCATCAGCGGATGGCCTAGTCAACTGTTTACATAAGAGTGGGCCAATCAGGTTACAGATCTGTTACTCTATTCTAGGCCCACCTTTCTAGCATGACGATATCAGAGAGAAACTATAAAGTGCTCTGACTGCTCTAGAGGGAGGTAGATTAACTTGCTTGCTATAGTCAGGACTATATTCAGTGTCACCCCTCAGAATCATGAGAGAGTGTGTTGTATCAGAAAGGGACATGGCGTGTACAGACTGTATGAAGGCATCGGATTTCTCTATTGATACAAAAGGAATCAAGTAAGTTATTTAATGATTAATGTTTGTATTATTAATGCTGGTTGTTTTGACATTGTTCAGCAATGATAGCAGTCACATTATCCTAACAGAAAGTATTGCATTTTTCAGGAAAAGAAACTGGAGGACAAGGATATGCTATCTTTTGAAGATCACCTCTTCTTTTTCTTCTTCAAAATGCATTGCAGGAAGATCTTACAGGTGAGGCTCAGGGATTTGAATTATGTACTATTATGGAAGTAAAGTAAGGACTATGATAAGGCTCTATATTCTGATTATGATCCAACTTAATATGTATCACTATAAGCAGTATTTACTACTACTATAATATGCTTCTTGTACATGTTGATCTAATATGACTGTTCTCTTCTTCCTCAGGCCAACAGTGGAGGAAGTCAACCAATGGGCACAGTCACTTGACAAACTCCTGAGTCACAAATGTAAGTGCCACCCCCTGAGTGTTATAGCTCATATGATAGCAGCATGATTGTATGAAACTGGCACAAAGGTCATTGGGTAACAATTTATACGAATTAAGTGAGTCAACTTGAAGTGAAGTACAGTTGTAACTAAACTGTAACTCTGATAGGTTGATATTTGAACCTTGACCTCAACTTAGCTTGAATGCTTCTTCCACTGCTTGCTTTGTTCTGTTCTCTCTCCCTCATTCCTTCCTCCTTCTGTCCTGCAGATGGAAAGGCAGCATTTCAGATATTCCT
Source organism: Oncorhynchus keta (assembly GCF_023373465.1). Taxonomy (NCBI): domain Eukaryota; kingdom Metazoa; phylum Chordata; class Actinopteri; order Salmoniformes; family Salmonidae; genus Oncorhynchus; species Oncorhynchus keta. The sequence continues at coordinate 73,498,987 of NC_068421.1, forward strand.
GAAGTCAGAGTTCTGTGATGAGAACATAGAGTTCTGGACGGCCTGTGAGGAGTTCAGGACCATGACGTCTCTAGGGAAACTGTCGCCGAGGGCCAGAACCATCTATGAAGAGTTCATCCAGTGTGATGCTCCTAAAGAGGTGAGATTACCTTTCACTACTGTTATTTGTTTTTTTTTCCCAAATCACATTTATCTAATGCCATTATGTGATCATTCTGATTGTACAAAGTCTTAGTGTGGTTCTTGTCTCTATGTTTGGCTGCAGATCAACCTGGACTACCAGACGAAGGATGCTATCATCCAGAGCCTGCGTCTGCCCAGCCTGACGTGTTTCCTGTCGGCCCAGAAGAAGGTGTTTAACCTGATGGAGAACAACTCGTACCCTCGCTTCATCCACTCGGAGCTCTACAAGGAACTGTGTGCCGTCGCCAGGGGAGAGGGGAAATATCTCAAGTTTTAAGATTGCTACTCGCAAGGATTGACTATGTAGTCAAGTATTACATGAAGTTACATGGAATGTAAAACCATTTCACATTTGAGCCATGTGGCCATTGGCAATGCTGTAGCGCACTATTTATAAACAGTACTGTAGTGTAGGAAGTACAGCGAATAACTAGCTGTAAATGGCTTAGCCTTTACACTTGAAAAATGTTCATTCAACTGTGCATCCTTGATTTTGCAGAGTCAGCCAAAACAACACCAGGACCTTTGTGCACATGATTATGCAGATCAGATGTAAAGTTGTTTTGTTATTGGCTCAAAATGGAATTGCTTATCCAGTTGTGTTTGAATGTACTTTAGTCAGTTTCACCAAACACCAGTACCGGTAAATAACTGGCTACTAACTATTTGCAATTGATTGTATACGATGTGCACAAGTACTTTCTGGGACCAGTCATATAGGTTTACATTGGCAACTGTTTCGCTGGAGAGGTGAATGGAGGTGAATGTTTTGCATTGCATCGAGGTGTTTGCACTAAACATTGTAGCGGAAATGGTTTTAACCATTCCAATGAGTTCAGTTCATCGTGGGTGCAGCTGGACTGCAACACTATTGTTTTTCCTTATTTATCGTTTGTTAAATACATACATTTGTCAAATAAAATCATGTTGAATTCAGAAACAATGTATTTTCCAGTTACTGGGCCCTGAAGGTTTTAACAGTAATGATAAAAAAGACCACAGATCCAACTGAAATAACAAACCATAATTTCAATATGCCAGCGAATGACTGTCCATGACATGATAAACTATACAAATGAAATATATTTATAAAGCCCTTCTTACATCAGCTGATATATCAAAGTGCTGTACAGAAACCCAGCCTAAAACCCGAAACAGCAAGCAATGCAGGTGTAGAAGCACGTTATACCTTACAACTTCCCAGCAGTAGGCCTACCTTGAGGCAGCTGAGGAATGGAATGTTTTGGTGTAAAGAGACTACATATGAGGTCTCCCCAGTCTTCTCCCTTCCAGGCCTAATATTTACTCAACAAACTCAAACATCAAAGACATAAATACCTGCATCAGATCAATTCTCTTTCTCACAACTCCTGCATGAAATCCATCTACTCTACCAGTAAAATAATGTCTACAGAACGTGTAATTCTGCTTCCATTGGAACAGTGTGTTCCCGCAGCGGGATAGGGAGGTTCCAGTAAGAATTGTTCTGTGGTCCACATGCAAACGAGAACATCATGACTGACGTAAGGTACTGTATCTCCGTACCGGTGAGGATGTGCAGACATTGTGTCACTTTCCTGACATGACAGAGCGCTGTTAGTAAGGATGTGCATGAGCTCATAGTAAAAGCTGACACTGAACAGACAGCCAGACACCTCTCCTCTCTGACAGCTGGCCTGTAGTACTAGGACCCATGGCTTGTGTTGATATTTCACAGGCCTAATATAGGACAATTTCTCTCCAAACACATCTCAGCCCAAACAGCTCAAAAATAACTCCATACACTCCTAACATGAAGGCATAATAAGACATCCATCTAACACATTAGTCCAAACAGACTAGGAACAACTGAATATGTTTCTTAGCAACGGGCTAATAGTTTTGCAAAAGGGCAGTCCCCCCACTAAACATCCAGTCAAAACTGTGCAAGAACTATCGTGGTGGATACTAATACACCACCACGAGAATCAGAAAACATATCCTTGCATGTCTTTCTCCCTCTGAGTTTGTGCTTAAGCTATATATGGACTCACCCATATCAGGACAACAGAGTAGTACAATGTATTCTCTAACTGTGCAGAGATGTCAGTGACATAGCACTTAACACTTTAAAATAACAGATTAAAGCTCCGTTGTATGTATTCCAAACATACACTATCTATTCATGACACATGCACGTGGCCTAAATTTCAGGAAGTAAGTGTTCCTTCTATTCTTTTGGGTGGATTGCAAAAACTTGTTTTATATGCTCCTACAGTGGAACTGGGCAGGCCTGCAAATAGCAGATTCTGCTGCAAGGAGTGCTTAGGTTCTTGTATAAACAGAAAGGATACACATAGAAGAGGGTAAGTTGTAAACGTCAGCCTAAGTACAGTAAATTCAAACCCAGAAAAGCATGAGTAAAAGCATCAGGCACATCATTTCTTAATTATTAGTACACATGGAGCCATAAGATTGAAGAGGTTTCATGCTTGAAAAGGACTACCAAGTGTCTTACAGGTTGGCAACTTGAGAACAGGATCTACAGCACCCAACTAAAAGGAAACAAATAAATGTTCTAATCGTATCTATTGCAGAGCACGCTTCAAATCATATATAAATGCATGTTCATTGGCAGAACTTTAGTGTACTTTAATGCTGTAGGCTACAGATCAGGCATACAAAAACCAAGTTACGAGTATTAGAAAATGAAATACAAATTTGGTCACACAACATGGCTATCAGTGAAAAACAGGGGAAGGACAGCGTTTGGCTGTCTGCAAGTCATGGCCCTATGCAAGGCACAATCTGCAGAAGGTAAAAGGAGGAAATGACTGTTTGATGCAGTTAGCTATAGTTTGCGTTGTGTTGTGGACATGGCGGACTACAACTAGCCAACTCTGCGTCAGAATTCTGCGTCATTGTGTCAACCTAACGTCACATGGTCAAAACTCACTGCACCAAATAAGAGGTTCAGTAATGGTCTCTAAGGTGAAACATGACTAATGTCCTGATCTAATTTGGTGTGCTTATTTTAGACTGAGTGGCACTTATCAAAAGCCAGTTGGATGTGACACTGTTGCTTGTGTACAGTCAATTATTGATAGGTGCAATACACAGTTGCCTGTATATGTGTGACACCGTAGGGGGCTCTTAGTGATTAGACACAGGTTGACATTTGTCATGAGTCATGTCTGAGTGATTGTCTTAGATTAACCAGCTGCAAAATTTAATTGGCTATAATATAAACAAGAAAAATAGCTTTTTGTTCTTAATTTAAAGGGCAGGGTTAGGAGTGTAGTTAAGGTTAGGATTAAAATCTGATTTTATGACTGTGCCAGCTAGTGTCCACTGCAGAGCTGCCTCCAGAACAAGATCCATGACGAAAAATGCTAACCTGCTGATAAGGCCAGCAGCATCAAGGAATTTGGGGATCATACACCATGGGATAGAACATGATCTGTGGCATGAATGACTATTTATGGGTACTAGTAATGATGGGAGTTGAATACTATTAAACCTGCAAACGTACTTGCATACACACACAAACTTGAACATGTGGGCCTACACTATGACAGAATGCAATTAACAATCAAACTACAACACATTTTATTATGAAAATAAGACAGGCTCATTTAAACATCTTTCCAGGCATACATTACAGCTTAGCGGTAGACGTGGGTGGGAGTCAACACAGTTCTTGTCTATCCCACTGCCCGTGTGCTCATGTCTGTGGGGGGTGGGTGTCACATGATACAATGGTGGGGAAGGGGGGTCACATGAATACGACGACTGATGAGTGTGAGTGTTAGTGCTGAGAGATTTGTGCTTTGAGGTCGGTTTGGTTTCAGTTCAATTATAAAAAATATCACGATTTTCGATTATTTTTTTCAAACATTAAATGCATTATGAAATAGATCTTTTTAATGGAAATTCCAAAGCCAAAAATAGTCAGCATTCAATTGCCAAAACAATAAAAATAATCCATCGTCTTTGTCAGGTCTACATTGGCTAGATATCAATAGAAAAACAGGAAATTACTACGAAATACAATATTTCAGTTCTGTATATTACGAAGTTTTTATTTGATGACTTTATTATCTTTTATTCCTTAAAGTCGTCATCTCATCTCTGCTCAGGCAGTAGCAATCTGAAGCAGCCAGTAACGTTATCTATGTGCTCCCTATAATGTACTGTCTTTAGTCATCATATTTAGCTAGCCTGCCTAAGTAGCCTATGATGCAGAGCTGTCTGATGAAATCATGACTAGTTCTTCAAAGTAGATAAGGCATACTTTCACAAACTGTCTCTATCCCTCGTCCTTGTGGGTCTGTGTGTATCTAATTACCTTCAGACCAGCATCCCACATAGTTCTTGACTTGATTTCTGCATTGGGCTCACAAAAAACTAAATGGAATTAAAGTAACTAAACTGAAGTCGTCGATTAGTTGTTTTATAACCCCCCTCACTCAGCACTAGTGACTGTGTTCACTTGGCTTCCTGGACTTTTTTGGCACTCTGCTTCTCCTTTGCCTGTGGAGATGACATACATTAGTTAGTGCCAGTGAGCAGCTGTCTGTGAGAGGTAAATATCATCCTCTAGTGGATATAAGTTATATAACACTATACTTCGAAAAAGTTAAATAAAGACTAAAAAGTTTGCCATATATTGCATGTACCTTGTAGAGAACCTTCAACTACCATCATACAACAAAATTATATACACAAAATTCAAGTTTCTGCATCGGCTAAAGAGATCTCACCTTTTCCACCAAAGGTATCAACTGCTGGTATTCTGCCAGTGTCTTCAGTAGTTCCATGATGAAGGGTAGGTAGTTATGCTTTCGTCTGATGTTTTCGATCTATAATAAAGTAAAAATAATTATATTTAAGGCAAACATTAAAATGTGTAATAACCCCACTAAATGCCCACATCATTGTTTTTGTTGGCTAAATGCCCATACCATTGTATTTGTCGGCTATTTGACCCATGGTCAGTGAACCCCCTCCCTCCTCCCTCTCTGCAGATGACTTCGTCAACCATTTTGAAAAGAAGGTCGATGACATCCGATCCTCGTTTGCTAAGTCAAACGACACCGCTGGTTCTGCTCACACTGCCCTACCCTATGCTCTGACCTCTTTCTCCCCTCTCTCTCCAGATGAAATCTCGCGTCTTGTGACGGCCGGCCGCCCAACAACCTGCCCGCTTGACCCTATCCCCTCCTCTCTTCTCCAGACCATTTCCGGAGACCTTCTCCCTTACCTCACCTCGCTCATCAACTCATCCCTGACCGCTGGCTACGTCCCTCCCGTCTTCAAGAGAGCGAGAGTTGCACCCCTTCTGAAAAAACCTACACTCGATCCCTCCGATGTCAACAACTACAGACCAGTATCCCTTCTCTCTTTTCTCTCCAAAACTCTTGAGCGTGCCGTCCTTGGCCAGCTCTACCGCTATCTCTCTCAGAATGACCTTCTTGATCCAAATCAGTCAGGTTTCAAGACTAGTCATTCAACTGAGACTGCTCTTCTCTGTATCACGGAGGCGCTCCGCACTGCTAAAGCTAACTCTCTCTCCTCTGCTCTCATCCTTCTAGACCTATCGGCTGCCTTCGATACTGTGAACCATCAGATCCTCCTCTCCACCCTCTCCGAGTTGGGCATCTCCGGCGCGGCCCACGCTTGGATTGCGTCCTACCTGACAGGTCGCTCCTACCAGGTGGCGTGGCGAGAATCTGTCTCCTCACCACGCGCTCTCACCACTGGTGTCCCCCAGGGCTCTGTTCTAGGCCCTCTCTTATTCTCGCTATACACCAAGTCACTTGGCTCTGTCATAACCTCACATGGTCTCTCCTATCATTGCTATGCAGACGACACACAATTAATCTTCTCCTTTCCCCCTTCTGATGACCAGGTGGCGAATCGCATCTCTGCATGTCTGGCAGACATATCAGTGTGGATGACGGATCACCACCTCAAGCTGAACCTCAGCAAGACGGAGCTCCTCTTCCTCCCGGGGAAGGACTGCCCGTTCCATGATCTCGCCATCACGGTTGACAACTCCATTGTGTCCTCCTCCCAGAGCGCTAAGAACCTTGGCGTGATCCTGGACAACACCCTGACGTTCTCAACTAACATCAAGGCGGTGTCCCGTTCCTGTAGGTTCATGCTCTACAACATCCGCAGAGTACGACCCTGCCTCACACAGGAAGCGGCGCAGGTCCTAATCCAGGCACTTGTCATCTCCGTCTTGATTACTGCAACTCGCTGTTGGCTGGGCTCCCTGCCTGTGCCATTAAACCCCTACAACTCATCCAGAACGCCGCAGCCCGTCTGGTGTTCAACCTTCCCAAGTTCTCTCACGTCACCCCGCTCCTCCGCTCTCTCCACTGGCTTCCAGTTGAAGCTCGCATCCGCTACAAGACCATGGTGCTTGCCTACGGAGCTGTGAGGGGAACGGCACCTCAGTACCTCAGGCTCTGATCAGGCCCTACACCCAAACAAGGGCACTGCGTTCATCCACCTCTGGCCTGCTCGCCTCCCTACCACTGAGGAAGTACAGTTCCCGCTCAGCCCAGTCAAAACTGTTCGCTGCTCTGGCCCCCAATGGTGGAACAAACTCCCTCACGACGCCAGGACAGCGGAGTCAATGAGCGTCTGCTAAATGACTTAAATGTAAATGTAAATGTAACACACCTTGTATTGTTTGAGTTTATGATTCTCCTCATCAATCAGCAGCTGATACTTGGCAATTTCTGATTGGATTGAGCTGAGGAGGGTGCTGCTCTGGTCTGTGTCCATTGGCTCTTCCTGGAAAAAAAAGGGTGAGACAGTGTTTCCATTCGGTCAAATGTCCAACCAGATTTATATTTTCCGGACAGATGTGAGACTTCCCAGCCATAACAAATAGAACACCATTTGAATGACATCACATGTATGGTAATGCTTTTTAGGAGTGCCCACTTGTCGATATCCTGTTTCCATGTAAATTTATTTTTCCAAATGTCTGTGCCTCCATGCTTGATACAGTAGCTAGTTGACAAGCTAGCTTGATTTGTACAGTTGTCCTTTTTAAGATTGCTGCTCGACCAGGCATTAGATTAAAGAGAAGGAAAGCAAAAATCACTTAGTCTTAATACTCCTCGGTGTAAATGTCTGTAAGGGGGATTAATCTAGCAAACTAGCTAAACAGTTCTCCTCTGCCTGCATACAGCAGTGCCTGACTCACTGGTGATGGGAAACTTTGCGTGATAGTACCATGATACAATTTTTTAAGTTTGTTAGCGAGAGTGCAAATTCAAGAGACAGGCAAAGTAGATGATGATACGATTGAAATACAACCTGACCCAAACTTCATGCATAGCAATGTGATTTATAGAGGATTTTATTTTTATCAGGATATTTTCTGCCGGATTGCGATGTTTTTATTTTTTGGTTATTTATTCATTTTATCTGCCAAAAGCCGGCAATTACCGGCTAATGGAAAACGCTGGAATGAGACCAACGTTACTTACTGCAGTTAGACTACATCTTTCTTTCATCATTAGCAGCAATTTTAAAGGACTTGATAAATGGCCCTGGAGGGCTGGTAATTGAAAGGTCCTGGCCTGAAGGCTGCCCCATGGGCATCATGGGTAACAGTGACACCGCTTACAGTACCTCTGCAAGCTGGATCTGCAGCTCTGCTATCTTCCTCTCATAAATCATCTTCCTGTCTGACACGATGGCCATCAGGTTGAAGCGGATCTCTCCCTCACTGTACCTGATAAGAGTGACGGAAGATGCACGAGCCAGCATAAACACAAACAGCATCAATATGACACACTATTCAACAGTGGTCAAAATGTAATGGATCCAAAATATTTACTTCTGTATTCTTTTCTCAATCACTGGCCGAACTGCGTTGATCCAATCGTCCTGGTTACATACACCTGAAACACAAAAGAGGGGGTGAAACTATAAATAACGTTATTAAACAAATATATACATTTCATGGTAGAGCAGTGAGTGACTAGACACATGCAAGCATGTATCCTACTTTCCCACAGTCATACAACCAAAGAGAAAATCTATAAATCAATGGCCAACAAGCATATAGTGTAGAATAGGGCTTGTCTGGTTCAAGACATCACTACCCACACTTCTAATTCACTAGAAAAAATGCTGAATCGCCATCCAAAAGAATCTGAAAGGGCAGCTTATTTCAAATTCAGTTCTCTCTATTACTTGTAAAATGATGTAGGACAATAAAACAACTTTCTCTCTTTATACATCTAAATACACTGAGTATACAAAACATTAGGAACACCTTCCTAAAATGGAGTCGTCGTCCCCCCGCCACCCTTAGAACGGCCTCAATTCATCGGGGCTTGGAATCTACAAGGTGTCGAAAGCGTTCCACTAGGATGCTCACCCATGACTCCAAAGCATCCCACTATTGTGTCAAGTTAGCTGGATGCCTTTTGGGTGGTGGACCATTCTTGATTCACACAGGAAACTGTTGAGTATGAAAAACCCAATGATCAATAAAGGACCATAGTTTTCACCTGGTCAGTCTGTCATGGAAAGAGGTGTTCTTAATGTTTTGTATACTCAGTGTATATGACCCGTATGTGCATACCGAGGTCGATGGGCCCTTCACGTAGTCCGTCCAGCTCATAGAGCCTGCCGTTGACAGGGACATAACTCACAAAGTGGAATGCTTCCTCATCCTTCGCTGAAGACTTTGCGTCAAATTCAAACATCTGCTGTCTGAAAACAAAGAAACAATCAAATAAGAAATTGACAGTTATATCTCATTAGCAGAGCAACTAACATCGTATTAAAACCAAAGCCTTTTTTCTCCCAAACTCTGTCTACATGCAAACAAAATGGCAGTTTGTCTGCTTACAACCAACCCTTCGATTTGTCTTGTGATGTCTGCGGTGAGACGATCATTCTCTGAAATCAAGAGTCAACTCACCTGGCAAAGCCGTTGTGAACTTGTCGAATAACTTCAGAGTTGCTGAGAGCCAGACCTTTCATCTTTATAGAAGAGAATATCATCAATGTGTGGGTGTTATGCACATCCCAAGGACAAAACACTGACTGACAATAAAGAAAGAACAGCCTGCACAAAGTAAACGCTAACCAGAATCAGGCACAACTTACAGCAGCATCGAAGCTGAGTGAGAATTCTCTGAACTCTGCGAGTGTCTCTCCCAGCAGCATGTCAGAGTGAGTGCAGTTCAGCAGCACACTCACAATGGCCTGGGTAGCACATGCGTTATTTATCACCTGAAACAACACACAAAGACATTAGACAAATGAGATCCTGCCAGATGCTCTTAACCAGAGTTAGATTTTATTTTTTTATTAACTTGGCAATACAGTGAAAATCACATTTTTATTTGCAATGATGGCCAACCCCAGCCAAACCCTCCCCTAACCCGGACGACGCTGGGCCAATTGTGCGCCGCCCTATGGGACTCCCGATCACGGCGGGTTGTGATACAGCCCAGGATCTGGGCTGGGCCGGGTCTGTAGTGACGCCTCTAGCGCTGCGATGCAGTGCCTTAGACCACCGCACCACTCAGGATCCCAAATGCAGTCAATACATTGAACACAGTTACTGCAAGTAGACTCTTCTTCAAAATAGCTGCTATCAGCAGAATCAGTGCCAGGAAGAAAGTGACTTCTGAAAACACTTCTGAGGACATTGAATATGTGCAAACTCTGCAATACATACAATGAATATATAATTTCCCCCTAGTCAAAGATGTCTAACCAAACCATGTACCTGCTTGGCAAAAAATATGTTGTCAAGTCTTGAATCCTGAACGATAGAGCCTGCTGGTGCCTCACCTGGCTGCCACTTGAACAGGAAGATCAACCCATGAACTGGTCTGGAGAAAGAAAGAGAAGCCTAGTAACGTGTGTTAACGTCAAAATCGTGGGTGTGAACTAGGTTTCTATTCAAGCGTTGATCGACATGGTAATGGGCTCTATAGTATTGGAGAAAAGTTTTAAAAAAACTGACCCTCCGTTACATCTTGAAGTGTCATGTCGTAACGTACAACACGCATAAAGCAACTATTTCTGTCTTACAATCTCTCCACCAGGTGTAGCACTTCTATCATCGTTTAAAAACAAGAAATGGACAGTGACGGGGGTAAGGGGGGGAGGACACCTAGTCTTTTTTTTCGTCATCATTGCATGCGATCATCATTCTCAAAGCCGCTGTTAACTTCTAAGAACACTTTAGCACCGCCCTAAAAACCTGATTCAAATTCGACACAAACATTCAAATAGGTATGTAGTGACACATTATATAAACTCTTTATAGTGTTTTATTTAAGTTTTAGAGGCAATAAGGTGATAAATTGGAAAGATTAGTGAAAAAAAAGCAATTTTCCAACACAACATCTCTCCTTCTCACTATCACACATTAGTTTCACTTCCCCACCCGCCATTTTTAAAAAGACCCGACGGGGCTCATTGCCTGCTTGAATTATGCAGAAACAGGCAGCGTTTAGGTCATGTAATTGATTCTGTTGGAAAGGGGAAAACTTGTGCTTTACAATGGTATTGACATTACAGTTGATCTGGAAGTACTACGTTTTTGGGACCTAAAATAAGGCAAATTGTACGGACCAAGGCGATGTACGAGTTTACGTTAGCTAACACTTTTGTACATTGCGCTGTAACTTACTATTCGACCTAATTTTAGCGCCCCAAAAAACTGAATACTTCCAGGTCAACTGTAATTTGACAAAACGCACAATTTCTCGCCTTTCCAGCAAAATCAGTGACGAAACCTTCATGCTGCCCTTCTCTGCATGATTGAAGAAATCAATGAGCTCCGTCGATCTTTTTAAATATGGCGGGTAGGGAAGTGAAACCTACTGCGTGATAGTGAGGAGAGATGTAGTGTGGGAAAATTGCTTTTTTTCACTCGATCTTTCCAATTTATCACCTTATTGCCTCTAAAATGTAAATAAAACACTATAAATAATATATATAGTGTGTCATTACATACCCATTTGCAGGTTTAGGGCGGTGCTAAAGTTCTCTTCAGAAGTAAACAGCAGCTGTCACGGCTTTTGAGAGTCATGATGGCTTGCAGTGATGACGCAAAAATACATTCCGTTGTACTAGGTATCCCCTATTCACTGTCCCTTGTTTTTAATCTGCACGAAACAGAATGAGTTGCATTACGTCACAATTGAACGTACAGCGTCAGAGGGGTCCGTTTTTTAAAAACTTTTCTCCAATACTATCGGGTTATTACCATGTCAATCAACGCATGAATAGAAGCGTAATTCACACTCCAGATTCTGATGCCAGCAGTCCCATTAGTTTTCATTGCAGCCTGGTTTGAATGGGTTGCGCAAATTTGTACGGAATGGGATTAGTCAACAGCATCACAGCGATATTATGCATTTGTGAAGTGTTTCAAAGCAAAGAGATTAGGGCATGGCTTACTTCAGATTTTCAAAGTTCTCTGGTTCCATACTCCATATTTCTTCAACCTGAGCTCCTTTACAACCTGGGTTAGTAGAAAGGGGAAATATGGGTTAGTTACTATGATAATTTAAAGCAATAGCTAACTAACTATATGGATAGAGGACAGGACACTAGCTATTCAATTTAACTAGTCTAGCCATTTGAATTCGCAGAGGATTGCATCAACTATGACCAGTTTATCTAACTAGTTAGGCCTTCTTAATGTGTACAAATTCAACTGGAATAGCATGCAGTAAAAATGTGTCATCTTTTAAAGGAATTTCAGTAGTCAGATAGCTAACCCAGATACAGAGCCAGTGGGTGTCATGCTACTGCTATTTCATCATGCTTAGTTAGCTACCACGTTTGAATAAATGACGCCACCTAGTTAGCACGTTAGATAGCTAGATGGTGTTCAATCTGATTAACAAATAGTTATGTTTATGAAATTTGCTGCACTGCAAACTAACACTACGATCACAAAGGATGTGCGTAGCCAAGGCTCCTTAATTTGCTCAGACTTTGCTATGGCTTGTTGGCAATCTTGCTAGAAAGTACTAATAGCATGCTAGCATATAGCACACTCACCAAAGCCTTTGATCAATTCTGTGAAAACCCCAGGATCACTTTCCATAAGACACCATTCTCCTGCGCTTCCAGTCATTTTTATTTATTTCAAGAACCGTAGGGCAAGTAATTGTATTGCAGTAGACAAGCCTATATCTGTAGTGGCTAGTTAGCCAGTAAAATGAATCAATCCGCTGCGTAAATTGTGTTCAAGCGAAATCTCCCGGCATGTCTTTCAACAGGACTCGTGTGCAAATCGCGCAAGGGGGGCTGTCTGTGCAAATTATTTGTCATCATAGGCCTACATTTATTTTCTACATACTATTATATATATAGTTGTCATTCCATTGGGCATTTCAAATGTTGCCACAACGTTACTAAAAAATAACACATTGTAACAAGTAACACATTGTTTCTTTTATTATGAAGCGCTACCATAATTTTAACCAGTACCATGTTAAACCAGTTCATGTATTTCTTACTTCACAGGCATACACATAATTAGGCACAGTCCTCCGTTAAAAGATTGTGGAGTTTAATGGAATCCTGACCTGTTCACCGGACGTGCTACCTGTCCCAGACATGCTGTTTTCAACTCTAGAGACAGCAGGAGTGGTAGAGATCCTCTTAATGAGCGGCTATGAAAAGCCAACTGACATTTACTCCTGAGGTGCTGACTTGCTGCACCCTCGACAACTACTGTGATTATTATTATTTGACCATGCTGGTAATTTATGAACATTTGAACATCTTGGCCATGTTCTGTTATAATCTCCACCCGGCACAGCCAGAAGAGGACTGGCCACCCCTCATAGCCTGGTTCCTCTCTAGGTTTTGGCCTTTCTAGGGAGTTTTTCCTAGCCACTGTGCTTCCACACCTGCATTGCTTGCTGTTTGGGGTTTTAGGCTGGGTTTAGCACTTTGAGATATCAGCTGATGTAAGAAGGGCTATATAAATACATTTGATTTGATTTAATTAATTAAAATACTGTACATTCCCTGAATGTAGACGAAGGGTGACGATAACAAGTGTGCATCTTGGTAAATAAACCACATAGAACCCATATAGATAGATATAGATAGATAGATAGATATAATGTATCACACAAAGTCGAGGAAACATTAAATAAACACAGGATAAATTACAGTGAGAATTAGAACGGTTAGTCATTTGGTGGACTCGAACTGTCCGCTGCCCGAGCCTTCAGTGTTAATTTTCACGCAGCACGGGGCACATTGTTCTATCAGAGGCAGCAGCTTTCCCTTCTGGTGTAGTTCCTTTGTGTCAGAGCCTCCTCCAATGCAGTTTCCATTGATGAAGACCCTCGGAACCTGTAACCACAAGTAACCCCATTAAAAATAACACTAAATGGTGCTCATTAAACTAGAGCTCAGTTCAGCTGTTCTCTGTGTGCATAATAATAAGAACAATGTCCCTACTGGTCTGGTGCCAGTTGTGTTAACTTAGTGCTATTGCTATCAACAACAAGATAGCAACATACAGTCAGGTCAAATGTCAGACTCACCAGTAGAATCAGCAGATACATACTGTACATCTATGTAGTGTACATATGGCATTTAGGGTAAAACATGAACAGTCCTCACTCAACAACCTACTTTTCACTTTGAGGGTTACAGAGAATGATCTATTATACTAAAGCTAAAGTGGCATATGTGAGATAGCAATGTAAAACACCATGGCAAAATTGATTGGGGAATGCAAATTGGTCATGATATAAACATGAGGTTGTTTCATACTGTTCTGGCACCGGTCATCTGCGCCAAGGCCTCTTGTAGTCGTCTTCCATCATTGTGTTCATCCAGCTCTATCACCTTGTATGTAGCACCAATTTCATTGAATACATTTTTGGCCATTTTGCAATATGGACAAGTGGTCTTGGAAAATATGACAATGCAGTTATGAGACACCACCTCCTGAAGAGAAGAAAATCAATGTCAGACCAAGTCACCAACACACACAGAATCATGGAATAAAAATGTTAAATCTTACCTGTAGAAACTGACCACATGCTGTTGTGCTTGACAGACCACTTGAGCTGAAGGATGTGAAGTTTCCCATCCTGAAAGGACACACAGGTTGTTAACGAGCCAACGTTATGTCAGTAAATAGATAGCTAGCTAAAGCACCGAAACAGACATGCACCAACCCATCAATGACAATATTGTAGCAATAACCTTAAACATTTCAAGGCGTGTGCAGAAGATATTATCCCCATTATCAGTGATAATAGAACAATCAAACAGGTGAGACTCAGTTTGTATTTTGTGTCCATTCTGATGTCAACTAGCTATCTGTAGCGATCGCTAGCAACCCGTCGAACATTCACAGCAAGGCACTGGCTGAATCTGAAGGATTAGTTTGCGGTGGGATAAGGATTATCACAACCATCAATTAACGTTAGCTAACGTTACCTATTTTCACGACACTCGTAAACATTAGCATGTTGGTCACATTTGATTCGCTCGCTTTCAAGTTTCGCCGTTCAAATATATTACGATAGTTTAAAAAGAATAACACATGGCTGCCTACATACATTATATTATACTGACATTATTATTTAATATTGGCATTTCAATGTTAAATAACAGGGAAAGTGACCTTCGGCAACCGTTCCATACGAATCTGGACAGGAGTCCTCCTCGCGCTAACATCATTAGCAAAGAAACCGCAAATAACATAGAATCAAACGGTTGGCCGAGGTGGAACATGCGGCTAATATACACTCAGTAGTGTAGAAAAACATTAGCGTGTCTGTGTGACCACTACCTCCACTTGCTCTGTTTGCGATTTTACAATTGGCCGCACATGCTTACCTTGACTACCGGAAGTGCATTATTATACAAGAGGGGTGGGTCAAAGATATGTTTAACTTACCCAAGAAAGTTCATCTGTGTCAATAACAGTGGGAGGAAATGAAGCGTAGTGTGCAGAACAAGCAAGGAGGTGGGCAAAGCCAACCACAAACGATCGAGATCCTATTGGTGCGTTGTAGCGTGTATTTGTATATTTATGTTAGGGAACGCCTCTGTGAAATGTGCTTGTGCACAAATTCGATTCGACTTTGCGCTCCTTCTAAAAAAAACTAACTTTGGCAAACCGTCAAGTCTTTACAAATTAGTGCACTGTTTTCGTTACATATTTTAGGTTTGGGAACAGAAAAATATATTGATATCAGATGTTTCATCGATTAGCAGAATGTCGGCCCAGTTTCACCAAGTTCCATCCTCTCCCACAACCTGCGACTGGACTTCCTCTCACTACCATATTTGGTGGTGAAAAAAACGTAATTTTTCTTCTTCTTCTTTGAGATTGGGTTGGCAGATCGCATCCAACTTTTAATGTGCATTCACCGCCACCTACTGGAGTGTGAGGCCAGTCACGGCCTACCAAAATTCAATTCTCCTCATGAGTCCTGTTCCTCTAAGAAAGTGAAACAGAGCACTGAACACCACTTCCCTCCCCCACTACACTACCCAAACCCCAACCCTGTCCAGCCTTTCTAACATTTTCATGCAATTTCTCAATTTAAGATTAATGGCGCCGGATGGGATGCCTGACGTTTTACGGGCTCCTAACCAACTGTGCTATTTTGTTAGTTTTTTCACATTGTTTGTAACTCATTTTGTACACAATGATGCTACTGTCTCTTCTGACCGAAAATAGCTTCTTGACATCAGAACAGCGATTACACACCTCAAACTGGATGAAGATTATTTTCTTTATTGAGTCCGACACGGAGGATATACTGCTTTGTCGTGACGGGGCCCAAATCCCCGTCATCAGCGTGAAGAAAATTCGGAGAAAGTGGGGGAGGAGGGTACCTTCTAAGAATTCGCTTACGAGTAAGTAAATTACCCTCTGTATTATTGGCCCATGTGCGATCATTGGAAAACAAACTGGACAATCTACAGGTAAGACTATCCTAACAACGGGAATTTAAAAACTGTAATATCTTTTGTTTCACCAAGACTTGGCTGAACAACGACACAGATAATATAGAGCTGACAGTGTTTCGGCAGGACAGAGCAGCTACTTCTGGTAAGACGAGAGGCGGGGGTGTGTGTCTATTTGTCAGTAACTGCTCGTGCGCGATGTCTAATATAAAAAAATGTTTGAGGTATTGCTGGCCTGAGGTAGAATGCCTCATGATAGGCTGTATACCACACTAGCTAACAAGAGAGTTCTCATCTATATTATTCGTAGCCATCTATTTACAACCACAAACCGATGCTGGCACTAAGACCACACACAACGAGCTGTATAATGCCATAAGCAAACAAGAAAATGCTCATCCACAAGTGGTGCTCTTAGTGGCCGGGGACTTGCAGGAATGCAGGAAAACTTAGGTAAAACTGATTTAATTTCTACCAGCATGTCACATGTGCAACCAGAGGGGGAAAAAACTAGACCACCTTTGCTTCACACACAGAGATGCATACAAAGTTCTCCCTCACCCTCCATTTGTCAAATCTGACCATGATGACTCGCTCAATACGGGAGTGGTCAGATGACGTGGATGCTACGATAAAGGACTGTTTTGCTAGCACAGACTGGAATATGTTGCGGGATTCATCCATAGGTATTGAGGAATATATCACCTCTGTCACCGTCTTCATCAATAAGTGCACCGATGACATTCTCCCCGCAGTGACCGTACATACGTACATTTCCCAACCTGAAGCCATGGATTACAGGCAATATCCGCACCAAGATAAAAGCTGGAGCTGCCGCTTTCAAAGAGCGGGAAACTAATCCAGACGCTTATAAGAAATACTGCTATGCCCTCCGACAAACCATCAAACAGGCAAAGCGTCAATACAGGACTAAGATTGAATCCTACTATATTGGCTCGTACGGTCGTCGGATGTGGCAGGGCTTGAAAACTATTACGGACTACAAAGGGAAACCAGCCGCGAGCTGCCCAGTGACACGAGCCTACCCCAACCCCCCCTTTTACACTGCTGCTACTCTCTGTTTATCATATATGCATAGTCACTTAGTCATCTACATGTACATACTACCTCAATTGGGCCAACCGACCAGTGCTCCCGCACAGTGGCAAACCGGGCTGTCTACATTGTGTCCCACCCACCACCCGCCAACCCCTCTTTTACACTACTGCTACTCTCTGTTCATCATATACAGGTATGCATAGTCACTTTAACCATAATCTACATGTACTGTACATACTACCTCAATCAGCCTGACTAACCAGTGTCTGTATGTAGCCTCGCTACTTTTATAGCCTCGCTACTGTATATAGTCTGTCTTTTTACTGTTGTTTTATTTCTTTACCTACCTATTGTTCACCTAATACCTTTTTTGTACTATTGGTTAGAGCCTGTAAATAAGCATTTCACTGTAAGGTCTGTTGTATTCAGCGCACGTGACAAATAAACTTTGATTTGATTTAAATTGAAATGCCTTTTATGCTCGCTTCAAGGGAAGCTACATTGAAACATGCATGAGAGCACCAGCTATTCCGGACGACTGAGTGATCACGCTCTCCGTACCCGATGTGATCAAGAACTTTAAACAAGTCAACATTCACAAAGCCGCTGGGCCAGATGGATTACCAGGATGTGTACTCACAGGATGCACGGACCAACTGGCAAGTGTCTTCAATGACATTTTCAACATCTCCCTGACCGAGTCTATAATAACTACATGTTTCAAACATACCACCTGTGCCTAAGAAAATGAAGTTAACCTGCCTAAATGATTACAACCCCGTAGCACTCACGTCAGTAGTCATGAAGTGTTTTGAAAGGCTGGTCATGAGTCACATCGAAACCATCATGCCAGAAACCCTAGACGCACTCCAATTCACATACTGCCCCAACAGATCCACAGATGATGCAATCTCAATCGCACTCCACACTGCCCTTTCCCACCTGGGCAAAATAACACCTATGTGAGAATGCTGTTCATTGACTACAGCTCAGCGTTCAACACCATAGTGCCTACAAAGCTCATCACTAAGCTAAGGACCCTGGGACAAAGCTCCTCCCTCTGCAACTGAATCCTGGATTTCCCGCAAAACACCAGTCTCAACGTCAACAGTGAAGAGGCGACTCCGGAATGCTGGCCTTCTAGGCAGAGTTGCAAAGAAAATGCCATATCTCAGACTGGCCAATAAAAATAAAATATTAAGATGGGCAAAATAACACAGACACTGGACAGAGGAACTCTGCCTAGAAGTCCAGCATCCCGAAGTCACCTCTTCACTGTTGACATTGAGACTGATGTTTTGCGGGTACTATTGAATGAAGCTGCCAGTTGAGGACTTGTGAGGAGTCTGTTTCTCTGGCCAGCCAGAGAAACAGGCCACCCCCCCCGCTGCTACTCAATGTTTATTATCTATGCATAGTCACTTTACAAATGACCTCAAATTACCTGTACATTGACTCGGTACCGGTACTCCCTGTATATTGCCTCATTATTGTTATGTACATTTCTTGTGTTACTTTTTGATGGATTAGATTTTACTTTAGTTTATTTATTAAATATTTTATTAACTCTATTTTGTGAACTACATTATTGGTTAAGGTCTTGTAAGTCTTGTAATTAAGCATGTTGTATTCGGCGCATGTGATAGATAACATTTGATTAGATTTATCTATGTCATACAGTTCACAAAATATCAACACATGCTCCACTGTTTCCTCCACTAAACACTCATCACACAGATCTCTTTTATGTCTCCTTATCATTCACAACTTGGCATTCAAACCTGTGTGCCCTAACAGGGTTCTACTCCACACAAATTCATCTCTCCTACATCCCATACTCCCTGCCTCATCCTTAACTGACCGGTACACGTGATAAAATTGCCTCCCCTTACTACTAGCATCCCACTCCCTTTGCCAAAGATCGAGCCCTTTCGCCTGGATCAAGGACTTGACTTCCCTGCGGCCCAACAGGACCTGAATATCTACCCCCTCTCTTCTCACAGCACTCTTAGCCACCACATCAGCCTTCTCATTACCCTCCACACCCACATTGACGGGAACCTAGCAAAAGCTTACCACCATTCCCATCCCCTCCAATCCTATTAACATCACCATCATCTCCATAAACAAGTCTCCCCTATCTGACCTGCCAGTCTTCACACTACTCAACACTGCAGCTGAATCAGAGCAGATCCCCACTCTGAGTGGTTTGACCTCCTCCACCCATCTAAAACCTATAATCTTTGTCGTCAACTCGGCTGCATACAGTGACACATAATCAGTTAACTGCTTAGATACTCTAACATTGAAATCTGGGATATACACCCCTGCCCCCACCCTATCACTAACTGGATCCTTTGAACCATCTGTATACAGTGCATTCTGAAAGTATTCAGACCCCTTCCCTTTTTCCACACTTTGTTACAGCCTTATTCTAAAATGTATTCAATTATTTTTCCCTAATCAATCTACACATTATACCCCATAATGACAAAGTGAAAACAGATTTTTAGAATGTTTTCAGAAATACCTTATTTACATAAGTATGCAGATCCTTTGCAATGAGATTCGAAATTGAGCTCAGGTGCATCCTGTTTCCACTGATCATCCTTGAGATTTTTCTACAACTTGATTGAAGTCCACCTGTGGTAAATTCAATTGATTGGACATGATTTGGAAAGGTACACACCTGTCTGTATAACATCCCACAGTTGACAGTGCATGTCAGAGCAAAAACCAAGCAATGAGGTTGAAGGAATTGTCCGTAGAGCTTCAAGACAGGATTGTGTCGAGTTTCAGATCTGGGGAAGGGTACCAAAACACAGTGGCCTCCATCATTCTTAAATGGAAGAAGTTTGGAACCACCAATTCTCTTCCTAGAGCTGGCTACCCGGCCAAACTGAGCAATCGGTGAGAATGGCCTTGGTCAGTGACCAAGAACCCGATGGTTCTTAGTCACTGCTTTTTATTTTACTGGGCCGATGGTGATGCATCTGATGGTCAGTCTCAGCGGAGGGAGAGAGCAGCAGACTGAGGCTCCGTCTCTCAACATCCCTTTCCTCCACTGACACTGACCAGAAAGTGACACCGTCTTCCAGCTGATGGCGAAACTCGAATCGCACCACATTATTTCTGCCACATGCACAAATTCATTTTGTTACTCCTATGGACAGAGAAAGTGAAATATTCCTTGATATTAAAAAAGACCTAAGCCGCTAATATTGTGAATTTTTCAGTACTTAAGTGGCAATTATTTATTTCAGAAGGAGTCAGCAAAACTAGTACTCTGTATGTGCTCTAGGTCATTGGACACCGTTAGACATGCACATGGTTATTCTTGTAACTGTTATGGCCAACTATGGTTATACCTCTTGGTTTTTTTCCAGAACAGGGGTTCCCCTTTCAGTGAAGTCAGCAGGATGTCATGTATTGGTTAATCCTGTAGAGTGCCACGGTCTGTTGCTATGGTCCTACATGCATGAAACTATTTCTGTGACTCTACAGGTTGAATGTCCTAATATGAAGGCAATATGATAATGGTGGCTAAATGCCAGAGGTGAACCATTAAGAGGAGTTACTATGAGTATGACATAAGGAAGACAAATGTATAAGTAGTTTGTGCCAAGACTGGAAGGCAGTATTTGTGATCCAGCTCAGCTTTTATTATGAAGTAATAAAAAGTCTATTTGAACTCACATGCTCCGGTATTTGTGAAATATGATTGACCAAATATGTCTACGACACTAATAATAACAACAACGCAAACCTATAGATACACTTTCCTAATCATTCATTACTGCTGCACTGCTTGTTGTAGCGCTGAGTGGAAATAGGAAGAACGCGCATTTTATTGGTTATAAAAGTGTTGAATACAAAGTGTTAATAGTGCTGAGTAAGAACTTAAACATGAACTCACTCATAAAAACAGCAGCTCTTTGCTGTATTTGTTGACAGTCTCTCTAGTCATGGTTTTAAACGTTTATAAATCTCACAGTATCAATTTTTCTGCAGCATTTTTTTGTGCCTGCTACGTTACTGCAGGCTCGCTCATCAAAAAGGCTCCTCAGTTTTTACCCCCAAGTCATAAGACTCCTGAACAGGTAATCAAATGGCTATCCGGACTATTTGCATTGTGTGCTGAATTTAAAAAGATTGGAACAACCTTAAACTTGAATCTTTTTACAATGCTGAATTTAATTTCATAAGAGAAAACAGAAAGGTCCCACTGGGCACAGACGCCAATTCAACGTCTATTCCACGTTGGTTCGATGTAACATCATTGAAATTATGTGAAAACAACGTTGATTCAACTAGTGTGTGCCCAGTGGGGTGTCAATGTATTTTTCCGCAATCCGAGAAGTAATCATCTAGTTTTTATAAACTATCTGTTATCTGATTACAATATTTTTGCTGGTAACGTAACTGAATAAAGTTTGTTTTTTGTAATCAGATTACATGTAACTGATTACATGTGATCAGTTACTCAAATAAAATGTTATTGGTCACATACACATGGTTAGCAGATGTTATTGCGAGAGTAGCGAAATGCTTGTGCTTCTAGTTCCGACAGTGCAGCAATATCTAACAAGTAATCTAGCAATTCCACAACAACTACCTACTTAATACATACAAATCTAAGTAAAGAAATGGAATAAGAATATATAAATATAAATATATGGGTGAGCAATGACAGAGCGACACAGGCAAAGTGCAATAGATGGTATAAAAAACTGTTGAAATACAGTTGAAGTCGGAAGTTTACATACACTTAGGTTGGAGTTATAAAAACTTGTTTTTCAACCACTCCACAAATGTCTTGATAACAAACTATAGTTTTGGCACGTCGGTTAGGACATCTACGTTGTGCATGACACAAGTCATGTTTCCAACAATTGTTTACAGACAGATTATTTCACTTATAATTCAATGTATCACGATTCCAGTGGGTCAGAAGTTTACATACACTAAGTTGACTGTGCCTTTAAACAGCTTGGACAATTCCAGAAAATGATGTCATGGCTTTAGAAGCTTCTGTTAGGCTAATTGGAGGTGTACCTGTGGTTGTATTTCAAGACCTACCTTCAAACTCAGTGACTCTGTTTGACATCATGGGAAAATCAAAAGAAATCAGCCAAGACCTCAGAAACAATTTGTAGACCTCCACAAGTCATCCTTGAGAGCCATTTCCTGAAGGTCTGAAGGTACCACGTTCATCTGTACAAACAATAGTACGCAAGTATAAACACCATGGGACCACGCAACCGTCATACCGCTCAGGAAGGAGACACGTTCTGTCTCCTAGAGGTGAACGTGCTTTGGTGCGAAAAGTGCGAATCAATCCCAGAACAACAGCTAAGGACCTTGTGAAGATGCTGGAGGAAACAGGTACAAAAGTATTTATATCCACAGTTAAACTCAAGTCCTATATCAACATAACCTGAAAGGCTGCTCAGCAAGGAAGAAGCTACTGCTCCAAACCCGCCATAAAAAAGCCAGACTATGGTTTGCAACTGCACATGGGGACAAAGATCGTACTTTTTGGAGAAATGTCCTCTGGTTTGATTAACTGTTTGGCTAAAATGACCATCGTTATGTTTGGAGCAAAAAGGTTGGATGCTTGCAAGCCGAAGAACACCATCCCAACCGTGAAGCACGGGGGTGGCAGCATCATGTTGTGGGGGTGCTTTGCTGCAGGAGGGACTGGTGCACTTCACCAAATAGATGGCATCATGATGAGGAAGGAAAATTATGTGGATATATTGAAGCAACATCTCAAGACATCAGTCAGGAAGTTAAAGTTTGGTCGCAAATGGGTCTTCCAAATGAACACTGACCCCAAGCATACTTCCAAAGTTGTGGCAAAATGGTTTAAGGACAACAAAGTCAAGGTATTGGAGTGGACATCACAAAGCCCTGAACTCAATCCTATGGAAAATGTGTGGGCAGAACTGAAAAAGTGTGTGCGAGCAAGGAGGCCTACAAACCTGACTCAGTTACACCAGCTCTGTCAGGAGGAATGGGCCAAAATTCACCCAACTTATTGTGGGAAGCTTGTGGAAGGCTGCCCGAAACACTTGACCCAAGTTAAACAATTTAAAGGCAATGCTACCAAATACTAATTGAGTGTATGTAAACTTCTGACCCACCAGGAATGTGATGAAAGAAATAAAAGCTGAAGTAAATCATTATGTCTACTTTAATCAGACATTTCACATTCTAAAAATAAAGTGGTGATCCTAACTGACCGAAGACAGGGAATTTGTACTAGGATTAAATGTCAGGAATTGTGTTAAACTAAATGTATTTGGCTAAGGTGTATGTAAACTTCCGACTTGTACTGTACAAATGAGATGAGTAATGCAAGGTATATAAACATTATTAAAGTGTCATTATTAAAGTGACTAGTTATCCATTTATTAAAGTGGCCAATAATTTCAAGTCTGTATGCAGCAACCTCTCTGTGTTAGTGATGGCTGTTTTACTTCCCGACATTGGGTTGATACTGATAGGATCGAAAGACAGGCAGGGCTGCTCTCAGATCAGCTTTCTCCATTCAAATCTTACCTTAGCATTATAATTATTCCTCTATACTGACAACGGATCAGCTCCTAGAGATACACTATATATACAAAAGTATGTGGACACCCCTACAAGTGGATTTGGCTATTTCAGCCAGACCCGTTGCTGACAGATTTATAAAATCAAGCACACAGCCATGCAATCTCCATAGACAAACATTGGCAGTAGAATGGCCTTGCTGAAGTGCTCAGTGACTTTCAACGTGGCACCGTCATAGAATGCTACCTTTCCAACAAGTCAGTTTGTCAAATGTATGCCCTGCTAGAGCTGCCCCAGTCCACTGTAAGTGCTGTTATTGTGAAGTGGAAATGTCTAAGATTAACAACAGCTCAGCTGTGTGGTAGGCCACACGAGCTCACAGGACGGGACCACCAAGTGCTGAAGCACGTATTTTGTAAAAATCGTCTGTCCTTGGTTGCAACACTCACATTCGAGTTCCAAATTGCCTCTGGAAGCAACGTCAGCACAAGAACTGTTCGCCGGGAGCTTCATCAAATGGGTCACCATGGGCGAGCAGTTGTACACAAGCCTAAGATCACCATGCACAATGCCAGTCATCGGCTGGAGATGTGTAAAGCTCGTCGCCATTGGACTCTGGAGCAGTGGAAATGCGTTCTCTGGAGTACTGAATCACACCATCTGGCAGTCCAATGGACGAATATGGGATTGGCGGATGCCAGGAGAACTCTATAGTTCCAACTGTAAAGTTAGGTGGAGGAGAAACAATGGTCTGGGGCTGTTTTTCGTGGTTCGGGCTAGGCCCCTTAGTTCCAGGGAGGGGAAATCTTAACGCTACAGCATACAATGACATTCTAGATGATTCTGTGCTTCCAACTTTGAGGCAACAGTTTGGAGAAGGCCCTTTCCTGTTTCAGCATGACAATGCTCCCGTGCACAAAGCGAGGTCCATACAGAAACTTTTTTTCGTGATTGTTGTGATCGGAACTTGACTGGCCTGCACAGAGCCCTGACCTCAACCCCGTCAAACACCTTTGGGATGAATTGGAACGCCGCCTGCGAGCCAGGCCTAATCGGCACAATATCAGGGCCCAACCTAATGCTCGTGGCTGAATGGAAGCAAGTCCATGCAGTTATGTTCCAACATCTAGTGGAAAGCCTTCCCAGAAGAGTGTTGGCTGGTATAACAGCAATGGGGGGACCAATTCCATATTAATGCCCATGATTTTGGAATGAGATGTTCGATGAGCAGTTGTCCACATACTTTTGATCAGGTAGTGTAGCTTGACCATTCTTCCACTGCTGAAACAGCAGTTTGATCAAACAAGAAATCCATTATTAATTTATATATTCTCCCACCAATAGCTTACCCATTCCATTTAATTGAACCTTTTACTGCAGTGGGCTGAATCAGGGTCACGCAGAGTGTTTCTTGGTTGTGTTTCCCATCAACGTGGTAGGCCTACCATTTGTCAAACAGGCAGTTGCATTGGCTTTATTAGTCCTGATTCCTGTGACTAATAATTTTGGCTATTTAATTAAGCTAAATATCAGCTACCCAACTTTATCAGGAGTTATCCTGAGCCTAATTGCAATGGGAATCTAAGTGTTTACACATTAGGAAATGCAAAAGCATTTAATCATCTCGTCACAAAATTTATGGATACTAGCTTGAAACCTTGACTATCATGACAATTTAGCCCACGGGTAAACCTCATGGACAGCAGTTGTGAGTAGCCGGATTTTCCGTTCCATATTGTCCATTTTACTTTGACCTGTCCTGGTTTTAGGATGTTTGTTAATGTGCCATATTTACATCAAAGCTCTTTTTTGTTTTCTTATCAAAGTGCCTTCAGAAAGTATTCATACCCTCTTGACTATTTACATATTTTGTTGTGTTCAAGGTGGGATTAAAATGTATTTAATTGTCTTTTTTGTGTCAAAGATCTACGCTAAATATGCATAGTGGAATGTGAAAAAAATAAAAATTATAATATATAATATATATATATATATATATATATATATATATATATATATATATATATATATATAAAAAGCACGAATATCCGAATATATCAAATATAATATAAAACACAAATATATCTGGATTACATAAGTATTCAACTCCCTGAGTCTATACATGTTAGAATCACATTTGGCAGCGATTACAGCTGTGTGTCTGTCTGGGCAAGTCTCTTAAGAGCTTTGCACACCTGGATTTTACAATATTTGCAATTGATTATTTTTACAATTCTTCAAGCTCTGTCAAGTTAGTTGTTGATCATTGTTAGACAGCCATTTTTGAGCTGATTCGAGTCAAAACTGTAACCAGCCCACTCAGGAGCATTCAGTGTTGTCTTGGTAAGCAACTCCAGTGTATATTTGGCCATGTGTTTGAGTTATTGTCCTGCTGAAAGGTGAATTTGTCTCCCAGTGTCTGTTGGAAAGCAAACGGAATCAGGTTTTCGTTTAGGAGTTTGCCTATGCTTAGCTCTATTCCATTTATTTCCATCCTACAAAACTCCCCAGACCTTGTCGATGATAAGCATACCGGTAACATGATGCAGCCACCAGCGTTCTTGAGAATTTGAAGAGTGGTTCTCAGCGATGTGTTGTGTTGAATTTGCCTCAAACGTAATGCTTCGTATTCAGGACATAAAATTAATTTCTTTGACACATTTTAGTGCCTTAATGCTGCATGTTTTGGAATATGTTTATTCTGTACAGGCTTCCTTCTTTTCACTCTGTTAATTAAGTTAATATTGTTGAGTAACTACAGTGTTGTTGATCTATCCTCAGTTTTCTCCAATTACAGTCATTAAACTCTGAAACTGTTCTAAAGTCACCATTTGTCTCATGGTGAAATCCCTGAGCGGTTTCCTTCCTTTTCGGCATCTGAGTTAGGAAGGACGCCTGTTCTTTTTAGTGACTGGTTGTAGTGACTGGTTTTATGTGTTGTTGGAGGTGTGTCTTATTCAGTCAAACTGCTGCCCTCATCAATCTGCCCCTAATGGGCGGGCCGGCCCTGGGCACGTGCACAGATAGGGCTCTACCTGTGCCGAACACAAGCCCCTATTGGCAATAGGCCTAGCTGATTATTGAGTTGGAGCTGTCTATGTGTGAAAATAATGTGTTTTCAGGGCCGGCTCTATGCCTTTTCGGGGCCCTAAGCGAGATTTGATTGGGCACCTTGCGGGTAAAACATTTTTGTGTTCTCCCCCTCTTGATGGCGGAGAGATACATTTACATTTTGCAATGGGGCACAGAGAAACATTTCAAAGTTTTACAGCTAATTTACTGCGACTACACTCATTTTGCCATGCGGTGGAGAGACATGTTTTCAGTTATAAAGCCATTTTTTGGGGCCTTAGCTTACACCATGTTAATGATATCTGAGTGAGAGTGACTAACAAAATTAATGAGGGCTCTCTGAAGGTCAGGGCCCCTGGGCACATGCCCTGTGTGACCGGTAGGTTTCAGGCCATGATTACTACAAGTTTAGATAGCTGGCTAGACTACTTTACCAATCTAAAAATTGTTAGCTGACATGGCTAATTGAGTGACTGTCAGGGTTTTCCTGTGGTGAAGTAGAGGAGGAACAAAACGCAGCATGGTTATATTGACTCATGTTTAATAAACATGGATAAACATGAACACTACAAAAACAATAAACTTGGAAACCCAAAAACAGCCCTATCTGGTGCAAAACACAGAGACAGGAACAATCACCCACCAAACCCAACACAAAACAGGCTACCTAAATATGGTTCCCAATCAGAGACAATGACTAACACCTGCCTCTGATTGAGAACCATATCAGGCCAAACATAGAAATAGACAAACCAGACACACAACATAGAATGCCCACCCAGCTCACGTCCTGACCAACACTAAAACAAGGAAAACACATACGAACGTGACAGTGACTGTCAGTGACTGACATGACAAGGGAAAATGTATGATGCACAACCCAATTTCGAACTAACACCTTGTGTATTCTACTATTCTAACTCTCTACAGTAAGTTGAGACCTCAACTGAGATCTTAAAAATATACATACATTGTTTTTTTCCATTCTTATGCCCAGTGCCGGCTCTGTGTGTCTTGAGTATAATTTAAAATGTTGAGACAAGAAGAAGGGGAGACGTGTGGCAAAGATATGGTGGGTCTCTCTCCATTCCAGAATGCATGCTCTCAGCTCTCCAGAATGCACTCAACGGTCTCCCGTCAATTCTCGTGCATTCATTTTTTCATTGTGTGAATTGTTTGCCCTTTGATTGTTTATTTTTATCACTGCCCCATTATTGTCACCAGTAGGCCTAGTAAATGTATTGTTAATCCCCATCATTTGGTTACATTAATTTCTGTTAATGCGAGTATTAATGACAGAGAATCAAGTTTTGGTTTATTTCCTGACCATCATTTACGAGTTTTGTCAATTTTTGCATTGTCTTTTGTTTGGAGTGCTCCATGTGTGCAACGGGCATGTGTCTGGTTTCTCTATCCTGATAACGTTGAGGAAGCACACACCTGAGCATGCATAGAAATTGGCCTACCTGGCCTGCTATGTGCAAATGCAGGGAAGTGCCCATTTGGGGATGTCTGTTTTCTGAGTGTCTTAACTCACCACTATTAAGCTAAGCTTTTCAGATTTTCTTCACCTCACACAGTAAGTCAACAAAGTTTATTTTTTCAACATCCATTGCAAATGATAATAGGTCCTCACAATATCTTTTTAAAAAAATTCTCCAAAATCTCCCAGGCCTCGATAATAACCAAGCCTCAGAATGAAAGAACAATATATAGAAACGCCATAAAAACAGCTGTCTGTCCCAACCTCACTGGCGTGGGAAACTTTCAGACAATTTAGACATGGATTGTGTATGTGTGCCATTCAGAGGGTGAAAGGGCAAGACAAAAGATTGAATTGTGGGGTATGGTAGTAGGTTCCAGGCGCACCCTCCCAAGATCTCAGTTTAGAGTCCCTACTTTTCATGATTTCAATACACAATCATGGTGTTTTAAGACTTTCTATTTTTACAGTGTATGACGGATGGGTTTTCACAACAGTTTCCCGTGTGTATCAAGAATGGTCTACCACCCAAAGGACATCCAGTTAACTTGACACAACTGTGGGAAGCATTGGAGTCGAAATGGTCCAGCATCCCTGTGGAACGCTTTCGACTTATAGAGTCCATGCCCAGAAGAATTGCGGCTGTTCTGAGGGCTAAAGGAGGTGCAACTCAATATAAGGAAGGTGTTCTTAATGTTTTGTACACTCAAGTGTATGTTTTATGTTTTGGGGTGTCAGTTTCAATTCACCTCAGAATAATTTCTTACAGTGTGGCTATGTGGTTGAGTGGGTAAAATGTTTATGAAATGTACCATCTTACTGCCTCTCCTGTTTCTGATCTGTCAAAATTGTCACGAATTCCGTTTCCTGCGTCTGTTTATTGCCTGCGTTCTGTCCTGGTGTGTTTTTTCCGGCGTCCTGGAACGCACCCTGTCTGGTTGCCGGGCAATGTAGCCAGTTGGGAGTTCTGATTACCCGCACCTGTATCCCATCAGCTATCTGCACACCTGGTCCTGATCATCATCTCTCCTCTTCATAAGCCCGGACCTGACATCCATTCCCTGCTGGATTGTTAGCCATGAACAGTATGTTGTGCCATAGTATCAGCCTCAAGTTGGATAGAATTTGTTTTGTTGTTTTTTTACGTATTGCTTGCCTTAAACTTACCTCCGTTTGTTCTGTCTTCAGTTACTCACCCGGATCATTTACCCCATTCCCACCTGGTCGTCGGAGGATTGCGCTACCCCATTGGATCCACCTATTTACTCCCATCAACTCACCACCGCTGCCCGCTACGCCACCTGGATATATCTACCCATTCACATTCACTAGTAAATAAATACTCACCTTCGTACTCTCCTTGTCCTGGTCTGCTTCTGGGTTTGATTTTGAAAGAACGTCACAAAAATAAAGCATAAATAATTAAAGGTGGTATTCTACCAAAAAATATTCTCCATAGAGCCTCATCAATCAACATTTAGCCTATAAACCATTTGTATTTTGATTGTATGAGAAACACAGTTTGTGTTTTTATGCTTCCTTTTACATGCGATGAAACTCCAAAAAGGGCTTTCACAAAGCTTTCTTAAAAACACTCTTGGTGTTTCAGAGTACTGCATTTCTGTTTTAAAACACATTCTGTGTGTAATCCCACTTACATTGGGTTTACATTCAAACACCCCAAGATCTCAGTTTAGAGTCCCTACCTTTCATGATTTCAATACACAATCATGGTGTTTTAAGACTTTCTATTTTTACAGTGTGACGGATGGCTACAGTATTTTCTTACAATATTTTATTTTGACTGGAATTGTGTTGGGTCATTGTTAATAAGTGCAGCATTTATTGCAGTTCAAAAACGTTTTTGCTAAATACTTAACTCATGCTGCTTTCCCTTAATTTAAAATAATAATTTCTCAAAGGGTGACTTTTTTGTTTGAGAACTTGACCCCCAAAAGGTCTGTGCACCGCCTTGACTATTGACATCACTTCCTTCATTGCCAAAGCTTTGATTCTTTCTAACTGGAACCAATCAAGAGTAGTCCTTCCTTTTCTGGAACAAATCTGAGATGGTCTTCCAGATAATACAACAGTCTACCCCACAAGCAATTTTCCATTAGCATTGAACTAGCTAGCTCACAAAAAGCGGAGGACACACCACTGGTGCATTCAGTTAGATTAAACGTTTGCTATATTGCGTGGTTGTTATAATGGAAGACACGTTTCCAAAAAACGATCTTCAACGTTCTTGAACAGACTTTCGACAGGTCTCCATTTGCTTGGTTTGATGGGTGTGGCGGGGTGTGGCTTGAAGCAATTAGTGACGTATTTAAAGGGAAGCAGCCATTCCGAAAGCGTTCCCAACCCCTCCCCGGTTTTCAACTGGTCATAAAGAGCAGCACCGTTTCCGTTAAGTTGAACGTTGCATCCCGATTTTTCGTAGCCTACTGAACGCAGCACTGGTCCATAATGACATGATCGCTGCCGTTACACTAAAAAAACAGTACATATAGGCGGACGAACAGCAAGGGTAAGGAATATTTTGTTATCGTACTGATGGTAACGGTCAGTGTTGT
The DNA here is from genome assembly GCF_023373465.1 of Oncorhynchus keta. Taxonomy (NCBI): domain Eukaryota; kingdom Metazoa; phylum Chordata; class Actinopteri; order Salmoniformes; family Salmonidae; genus Oncorhynchus; species Oncorhynchus keta. The sequence continues at coordinate 73,529,860 of NC_068421.1, forward strand.
TTACATAGAGCAAATTTCGTAACATTATCTGTGACTGTATTTGGGTTTTACTGTAAATTAGCCTACACATTGTTGCCGGTAAGCGATATAGATAAACATTTTAACTTTCGCCTGTCTATAGCCCATGTAACCTGAGCCTCCTGCGCTAGCTGGTACTGCTACTGAAGAGTGTTAATATTGAGTTAGGCAAACACCACATATCTCAATTAGTTTTATGCCCACACATTGTCTTGGCTTTATTCTTTTGTTTAAAGGCAAGAAATATGAAAAGTGGTGGGGATTTCTCAAGTTTGGATAATTATATCACCTATTCCCGCATCTCCTACCCCTCTTCTCAAAAAGAAAATAGGAGAAAAGTAGTTGTGAAATGGCTTCACAGGCCATATGAATACCTGGTTAACTGTATGAGTGCCTATTTATTATGCGAGGCAGATAATTCACACCATATATTATTAGCCTTATACTGTATAGCCTAAGACTAACTCCTTGAGTTTGTCAATATCCTGTCGAGAGGGAATGTTATTTTTTTAAATGTATATCTTATATTATAGACTATCATATAATAGTGTAACGACAATTATTGACAATAACCTTGAACCCCCCCAAAAAGTATTGTCATAATCAGGTTTCGGTAGGCTTAGGTTGTTGGGCCATTAACCAAAAGGTACACTGGTTCGAATCCCAGAGTCGGCAAGGTGGAAAAGTCTGCCTTTCTGCCCTTGAGCCAGGCAGTCAACCCCCAACAACAACAGCTCCCGGGCACTGATGACGTCGATTAAGGCAGCCCCCCGCACCTCTCTGATTTAGAGGGGTATGGTTAAATGCAGAAGGCACATTTAGATTGAATGGATTCCGTTGTGCAACTGACTAAGTACCCCTTTCCCTTTCTTGTGGCGGGGTGTGGCTTGAAGCAGTGAGTGATGTATTTAAAAGGCAATGCCCATTCTGACAGTGTTCCCCAACCCACAACCCAACCCCTCACCATTTTTCAACTAGTTGTTCAGAACAGCACTATTTCCGTTTTAATTGAATGTTGCATTCAGATTTTTTGTACTGAACGCAGCCTGGATCCACAAGAACACAGCTGCCCTAAAAAACACCCATCGACATCCACTATAGAACCAAGGCTGTCGGACGGACATCACTAGGGACGAGCCCTGTACACATTGTGACTTACTGTATTTCATTACACCGTACATCATCTTCATACAATCTTGTTCTGCTACGGAGAGCATAAGATTGACATTTTAGTAATTTAGCAGACACTCTTATCCAGAGCAACACACAGTAGTGAGTGCATACATTTTCGTTATTGTTTGTACTGGTCCCCCGTGGGAATCGAACCCATAACCCTAGCATTGCAAGTGCCATGACCTACCAACTGAGTCACATGGGACTAAGCCTCACAATGCAGAACATGATGGAGGAGAGCCTAGTCTCTCGTCAGTGATCGCATTTGGTTTGGGAGATTGCAAAATTAAACCTTTTCATTTAAAACCTGAGCGACTCGAGGGGCAGTATTTTCATTTTTGGGAGAAAAAAAACGTTCCCATTTTAAACGGGATATTTTGTCAGGACAAGATGCTAGAATATGCATATAATTGACAGCTTTGGATAGAAAACACTCTAACGTTTCCAAAACGGTAAAGATATTGTCTGTGAGTATAACAGAACTGATGTTGCAGGCGAAAGCCTGAGAAAATTCAATCCAGAAGTGCCCCAGGTTTTGAAAGCGCTGCGTTCCAATGAGTCCCTATTCAGCTGTGAATGTGCCATCAACGAGCTTACGCTTTCTACGTATTCCCCAAAGTGTCTACAGCATTGTGACATAGTTTTACGCATTTCTGGTTGAAGAATAGCCGTAGGCGGCCACATTGCGTAAGTGGTCACATGGTGGCTCCGAGAGAGATTATCGCGTAAAATAGAGAGGTAGCCATTACTCCAATCGGTCCTACTGAAAAACTAATTGTCCCGACGGATATATTATCGAATAGATATTAGAAAAACACCTTGAGGATTGATTCTAAACAATGTTTGCCATGTTTCTGTCCATATTATGGAGCTAATTTTGAATATTTTTCGTGACTGCAATTTCCGGTCGATTTCTCAGCCAAATGTGAAGAACAAACTGAACTATTTCAACCTACAAAAATTATATTTTGGGAAAAAATTAACTTTGCCTATCTACCTGGGAGTCTCCTGAGTGAAAACATCCGAAGTTCATCAAAGGTAAACAATTTAATTTGATTGCTTTTCTGATTTGTGACAAGGTTACCTGCTGCTAGGAAGGCATAATGCTATGCTAGGCTATCGATAAACCTACGCAAATACTTGTCTAGCTTTGGCTGTAAAGCATATTTTGAAAATCTGAGATGACAGGGTGATTTAAAAAGACTAAGCTGTGTCTCAATATATTTCATTTGTGATTTTAATGAATAGGAATATTTTCTAGGGATATTTATGTCCGTTGCGTTATGCTAATTAGTGTCAGCCAATGATTACGCTCCCGGATCCGGGATGGGGAGTCACAAGAAGTTGTTTCACTTAGTTACATTTTCCTTAACTTCTTTCTCTAACTTTCTGCCAAGTCACACTAGCCTACAGAGCGGCTAGGTAGCTAAAATCTATAAGCTATGTTGAAGATACTGTCGCTAGCGACCGCCACCTAATAATTATCATTAAAAACAAACGTCATTACCATTACCAGAAAGTAAAATGTTAGACAACAGTCATATAATATACAGTACATTCGGAAAGTATTCAGACCATTTGACTTTTTCCATATTTTGTTGCGTTTCAGCCTTATTCTAAAATGGATTCAAAAAACAACCTACATACACAATACCCCGTAATGACAAAGCGAAAACAGGTTTGTAGAAAGTTTTGCAAACTTATTACAAATAAAAAACAAAGTAAGCTTATTTACATAAGTATTCAGACCCTTTGCTATGAGACTTTAAATTGTGCTCAGGTGCATGCTGTTTCCATTGATCATCCTTGAGATGTTTCTGCAACTTGATTTGAGTCCACCTGTGGTAAATTGAATTGATTGGACATGATTTGGAAAGGCACACATCTGTCTATAAAAGGTCTCACAGTTGACAGTGCTTGTCAGAACAAAAACCAAGCCATGAGGTTGAAGGAATTGTCCGTAAAGCTCTGTGAGAGAATTGTGTCGAGGCACAGATCTGGGGAAGAGTACCACAAAAATGCAGCATTGAAGGTCCCCAAGAACACAGTGGTCCATCATTCTTAAATGGAAGAAGTTTGGAACCACAAGCGTTGGTCAGGGTAATCATCAATAACCTGATGGTCACTCTGAGAGAGCTCCAGAGTTCCTCTGTGGAGATGGGAGAACCTTCCAGGTGGACAACCATCTCTGCAGCACTCCATCAATCAGGCCTTTATGGTAGAGTGGTCAGACAGAAGCCACTCCTCAGTAAAAGGCATATGACAGTCTGCTTGGAGTTTGCTAAAAGGCACCTAAAGGAATCAGACCATAAGAAACATGATTCTCTGGTCTGATGAAACCAAGATTGAACTATTTGGTTTGAATGACAAGCCTCACATTTGGAGGAAACCTGGCATCATCCCTATGGTGAAGCATGGTGTTGGCAGCATGATGATTTGGGGATCTTTTTCAGTGGCAGGGACTGGGAGACTAGTCAGGATTGAAGGAAAGATGAACAGAGCCAAGTACAGAGAGATCCCCGATGAAAACCTGCTCCAGAGAGTTCAGGACCTCAGACTGGGGGCGAAGGTTCACCTTCCAACAGGACAACGACCCTAAGCACACAGCCAAGACAATGCAGGAGTGGCTTCGGGACAAGTCTCTGAATGTCCTTGAGTGGCCCAGCCAGAGCCCGGACTTGAACCCGATCAAACATCTCTGGAGAGACCTGAATATAGCTGTGCAGAGACGCTCTCCATCCAACCTAACAGAGCTTGAGAGGATCTGTGGAGAGGACTGGGAGAAACTCCCCAAATACAGGCGTAAACAAGTTTGAAGCGTCATATCCAAAAAGACTCAAGGCTGTAATCACTGCCAAAGGTGCTTCAAGAAAGTACTGAGTAAAGGGTCTGAATACTTATGTAAATGTGATATTTCAGTTTTAAATTTTTATGAGATGTGTAACATTTCTAAAAGCCTATTTTTGCTTTGGCATTGTGGGATATTGTGTGTAGATTTATGATGCTATTTAGAATAAGGCTATAACGTATCAAAATGTGGAAAAAGTCAAGGGGTCTGAATACTTTCCGAATGTACTGTAATTTGCTTAACAGCCAAAGTGTATTATTTAACATTACTATTAATTTAGTGTTCACTTATAGGAATGGGTAATTGTTTACACATGGCTACTTATTCGCTAAAGCCATCACCGAAAACCTCATTTTCAACTTGTTCTGTGGTTTGGTAATTCCTGTTCTTTTGAAGGACTCTAGCTGCACTAAAGACAACTCAAAGTTTGTAAAAAATGATATGTATGCAGCATCCGTTTCTCAACAGAGCCTTCAACTGAAACATTGCGATACGACTCCGTTGCGACGGTCCCCCTTGAAATGAATGACATCCGGCGCCATGCAACGGACTGCTCAGATACAATGTGAATTAGGCATAAGGCACATTTTGTTATTGTATTATGATTGATTGTAAAGGTCCATGTTGTTTACATAGCGCATATTTCGTTAGAATAAGTAGTTACATGCACACAATAATACGATTGTTGTGAATAGTCAGATTCATTTGATAGTTTGATTTTAATGTTTACCTCCGTTGCAAGAACAGCAATTGACCTAATAATCCTGTTTACATGGACACATCTGAAATAGGCTACTTGATCGGGAAATCGAAATAAACGTTCTACCAGAGAGACCATGTTATTTTAAGAAATATAAAGATTTTTACTGTCTATAGCCCATGTAACCTGAGCCTTCTGCACTCTGGTACTGCTACTAAAGAGTGCTGATATTGAGTTTAGCATATACCACATAACTCAATTAGTTGACTGCTCACACTTAGCCTATATTATTTTGTTAAAAGGGTAGAAATATGAAAGTGGTGGGGATTACTCTAGTGGATAATGATATCACCTATTCCTCATTTCCTACCCCTATGTTTCTCCACCCCATGGCGTCACAGAGTATATGATTAACTGGTTAGCAGAATGAGTGTATATTTTTGCGAGGCAGAGAATTCACACCATAGATTAGCCTTATACTGTATAGCCTAATACTAACACCTTTGAGTTTGTCAATATCCTGTCCAGAGGGGATGGTTTATGGTTGTTGTTTTTTGGGAAAGACCATTCATAGTATGTGTTTTGAAGTTGAACAAGGATAACAGTCTGCTTTAAGATCAGAAAATAGGCTCAGCAGTTTGCATTATGCAGTTGAATAATATTTACCAGTTGTAGCTTATAATATATTTCCGGTTTCCATTGTACAAGTTATTGTTGAAAGATTTGTCCTACGTAAGTCTGACGTTATTGCATTATTGTTAACATTTAAGACCTATTGTTACAAGTTCACTCCACTATTCTCTCAAAGGGACCCTAGAGACCAATATTTTCTACAGTGTTTTTCCCTGGTCCTAATGAATAACTAATGAACCGAAATTGAACAGGATGTGTTATCCTGGGGACTGACTGGGGACTGGGTGTGATCTAGCGCTGGCACAATTGACGTATTATAGTGTAACCGGCATCCATGGACAATAACAGTGAAAAAATAAATGAACATCAAATCATCTTAATACATTGATTTTAAGAGAAAGGGAGATTCAACGTTATATTCAAGTAGCTATAGTTGACCCAATAGCAGTTTTACATTTTTCTTTTACATTAAATGGGTAAAGTTGGTAGTCCTTTTACTCCTTAACTTGGTGGTCCTTTTACTCATGAACTCTTCAAAGAAACAATGAGCAAACACATAATAACATGATTATTGTGGATTGTCAGATTAATATAATTCATATAATAAAAATCAGGCTACCTGATGGGACTTTCGATGAATGCAGAACATCGGCAATCAAAATAAAAATTCTACCACAGTGACCATGTTATTTTTGCGAAACCTTTTTGATTCTGAGTTGGGACATAAAAGGTCTGTATGTGAAAACTATTTCTAAGATGCATGCTTTCAGTTTTTCCGAAATCACTTCACTCATAAAAGGGAGGCTTTGCCAACGGTGCTGGCATATGTGTAGATCAAATACACAGCTGGAATGCCAATTAAGCTGTTTACATGTCCTAATAATTTGAAAGATTGCTTAGAACTAAACTAGATGTTTTAATCGGCTTATGCTTACTTAAAGTTTAACCTTATGCCAATTAAGATAAGCAAAGTAAGGTGTTAACATGACTTTTTCAATACTGGGCCTACTGCTACAATCAGTTTAACATCTAATTGTTATTCTGCATGTAAACATACTCGATATTGTGAAGTACAATTAGAGATGTTAGTAGTACTGTATAGTCTCCACAGTGAAATACTCAGAATCTGTCTGTGACTTTCAGACACAGTTGTACGCTGACCAACCCTGGTTAAAGGTGATTGTTTTTTACTGGTATGGTGGCCTATTTAAAACAGTGCAGCTGTTTTTAATTGAACCTTTATTTTAAAACAGAGTCATGCTGAGACCAAGGTCTCTGTTTCAGAGCAGTCTTGTAATTACAAAAATATTGAAGGAATCTCCAGAGTAAGCCATCTCTTAGACCAGGCCTGGTCTGGATGCTCTAAATCCCCACTACAGATAAATTCATATTTTGGCTTATAGAAACAACTATAACAAAATTATCAAATCTTTGGGTTTGAAAGTGCTAAAATTTTAGTGTTACTTGATGTACGAAAATATTTTGCTGTAGCACTCTTGAGACATGTTTTGATAGAGTTGTTTAGTGCTAAAGACTACATACACATTAATGGGATGCTGGCCCATGTTGACGACAATGTTTCCAACAGTTGTGTCAATTTGGCTGGATATCCTTTGGGTGGTGGACACTTCTTGATACACAAGGGAAACTGTTGAGCATGAAAAACACAGCAGCGTTGCAGTTCTTGACACAAACCGGTGCACCTGGCACCTACTACCATACTCCGTTCAAAGGCATTTAAATATTGTGTCTTGGCCGTTCACCCTCTGAATGGCACACATACACAATTAATATCTCAATTGTATCAAGGCTTTATAAATCCTTCTTTAACCTGTCTCCTACCCTTCATCTACACTGATTGAAGTGGATTTAACAAGTGGCATCAATAAGGGATCATAGCTTTCTCTTGGATTCACCTGGTCAGTCTGTGTCATGGATAATATTTTGTACACTTAGTATATATGTCAACAATCCTTCCTCCAAAGGACCCTTCTATGGATATCATGGTTTTTCTTTGTCCTGATTTCAAATGGAAGCATTCAAGAACAAAATGAAAATTACTGTCAAACAATGACCATCTAGTTTGCTAATCTTCTTTCTAGAATATGAGAAATCTGTTAATTCTTCAGTTGCTTCCTTATACATGCTATTAGGGCTGGGCGATATGGCCAAAATATTATATCACAGTATTTTCCCAAAAATTTACAGTATGATGATATTTTATGTTTTTTAATAATAAAAGTTGTACATTTGCTTTATGAGCAGTGCGTGACCCTAGGGTAGCAACACATACATTCTAAGTGATTTCAATGGGTCTTTCATTTAAGTCATTTACATTTAAGTCATTTAGCAGACGCTCTTATCCAGAGCGACTTACAAATTGGGATCTCCATTCTGATTGTTTTATACTGTTCAATTCAACTTCAACCCCAAAAAAGTAATACTTTTCATTAATTTACACACTGCCACATAGGGCTGCACAATATGGGCAAGCAATCTGGGCCTTATTTTTAACCAAATGTTGCAATTTGACTTACGATTTAGAGGAAAACACATGGGTTCACTGTTGGAATCATGGAAATAGAATGTTTATTCTAATATTTTTTTGTCCACATTTTGTTACATTACAGACTATTCTAAAATGGCTTAAGTAAAAAACAATCCTCAGCAATCTATACACAATACCCCATAATGACAAAGTGAAAACAGATTTTTAGAAAAACAGATACCTCATTGTCCTCTTGCTCAGTTGTGCACTGGGGCCTCCCACTCCTCTTTCTATTCTGGTTAGACCCCGTTTACGCTGTTCTGTGAATGGAGTAGTACACAGCGTTGTATGAGATCTTCAGTTTATTGGCAATGTCTCGCACCGTCATTTCTCAGAACAAGAATAGACTGACGAGTATCAGAAGAAAGTTTTTTGTTTCTGGCCATTTTGAGCCTGTAATCGAACCCACAGGTGCTGATGCTCCAGATACTCAACTAGTCTAAAAAAGGACAGTTTTATTGCTTCTTTAAGCAGAACAACAGTTTTCAGCTGTGCTAACATAAATGCAAAAGGAATTTCTAATGATCAATTGGCCTTTTAAAATGAGAAACGTGGATTAGCTAACACAACGTGTCATTGGAACAGGAGTGATGGTTGCTGATAATGGGACTCTGTACACATATGTAGATATTCCATAAAAATCAACCGTTTCCAGCTATAATAATCATTTCCAACATTAACAATGTCTAAACTGTATATCGGATCAATTTGGTGTTATTTTAATGTACAAAAAATGTGCTTTTCTTTCGAAAACAAGGCCATTTCTAAGTGACCCCAAACGTTTGAATGGTTGTATATATAAATACAATTAAAATATAGGACAAAACACACATCACAACAAGAGAGACAACACAAGACCAGATAAAGATAGAGCTAAGACAACAACATTGCAAGGCAGCAACACATGACAACACAACATGGCAGCAGTACAACATGGTACAAGCATTATTGGGCACAGATAACAGCACAAAGGGCAAGAAGGCAGAGACAACAATACATAATGCAAAGCAGCCACAACTGTCTTTGAATGGGGCGGCAGGGTAGCCTAGTGGTTAGAGCATTGGACTAATAACCGAAAGGTTGCAAGTTCAAATCCCCGAGCTGACAAGGTACAAAATCTGTCGTTCTGCCCCTGAACAGGCAGTTAACCCACTGTTGCTAGGCCGTCATTGAAAATAAGATTTTTTTCTTAACTGACTTGCCTTGTTAAATAAAGGTTAAAAAAAAAGATTGAGATAAAACTGTCCAGTTTGAGTTTTTGTTGCAGCTCATTCCAGTCTCAAGCTGCATCGAACTGAAAAGATGAGCTAACCAGGGATGTGTGTGTTTGGGGACCTTTAACAGAATGTGACTAACAGAATGTGACTGGCAGAACAGGTGTATGTGGAGGATGAGGGCTGCAGTAAATATCTCAGATAGGGGGAGTGAGGTCTAAGAGGGTTTTATTAGTAAGCATCAACCAGTGGGTCTTGCAACGTGTATACAGAGGAGTATAGATTGCAGTGATGTGTCCTAGAAGGAGTGTTGGTGGAAAATCTGATGGCCGAATTGTAAATAACATTCAGCCGCTCGAGAGCACCCTCACCCTTTACATATAGATTATGGCTCCGTAATCTAGCATGGGTAGGATGGTCATCTGAGTTAGGGTTATTTTGGCAGCTGGGGTGAAAGAGGAGCGATTACAATAGAGGAATCCAAGTCTAGATTTAACTTTAGCCTGCAGCTTTAATGTGTTGACAGAAGGATGTATGTACCATCTAGCCATACTCGCAAGTACTTGTATGAGGTGACTATCTCAAGCTCGAAACCCTCAGATGTATTAATCACATCTGTGGGGAGAGGGGCATTCTTCTTACCAAACCACATTACTTTTGTTTTGGAGGTGTTCAGAACAAGATAAAGGGTAGAGAAAGCTTGTTGGACACTAAGAAAGTTTTGTTGTAGAGAGTTTAACACAAAATCTGGGGAGGAGCCAGCTGAGTATAAGACTGCATATAATCTGCATATAAATGGATGAGAGAGCTTCCTACTGCCTGAGCTATGCTGTGGATGTAAATTGAGAAGAGCGTGGGGCCTAGGATTGAGCCTTTGGGTACTCCCTTTGCCGACAGGCAGTGGCTGAGACAGCAGATGTTCTGACTTTATACACTGCACTCTTTGATAGAAATAGTTAGCAAACCAGGCCAAAGACCCCTCCGAGACACCAATAATCCTTAGCTGGCCCAGAAGAATGGAATGGTCTACCATATCAGAAGCTTTGGCCAAGTCAATAAAAATAGCAGCACAACATTGATTAGAATCAAGGGCAATGGTAACGTCATTGAGGACCTTTAAGGTTGCAGTGACACATCCATAACCTGAGCGGAAACCAGATTACATACCAGAGAGAATAACATAGACATCAAGAAAGCCAGTCAGTTGATTATTGACAAGTTTTTCCAACACTTTTGATAAACAGGGCCAAATAGAAGGCCTATAACAGTTAGGATCAGCTTAATCATCCACTTTAAATAAAGGACGAACTGTGGCTGCCTTTCAAGAAATGGGAACCTCCCCAGAAAGGAGAGGCAGGTTTAAACGGTTGAAGATAGGCTTGGAGATGACAGGGGCAGCAACCTTAAAGAAGAAAGGGTCTAAACCATCTGATGCAGATGTTTTTTGGGGGTCAAGTTTCAGGAGCTCCTTTAGTACATCGGACTCAGTGACCACCTGCAGGGAGAAACTTTGTTGTGGACAGGGGAAAAAGTGGGAGAAGTGCCGGGTAGAAGGGGTTGGAGATGAGGAAATGTTGGACGGGCAAGGAGGCATGGCTGAGTCAAATAGGAATCCTGACTTAATGAAGCGGTGATTAAAGTGCTCTGCCATGTGCTTCTCGTCAGTAACAACCACATCATCAACATTAAGGGACATGGGCAGCTGTGCGGAGGAGGGTTTATTCTCCAGGTCTTTAACCGCTTTCCAGAACTTCTTGGGGTTAGACCCACAAAGAGAGAACTGCTCCTTAAAGTAAGGTATGGTAGAGTATGGTAGAGTGGCCAGACGGATGCCACTCCTCAGTGAAAGGCACATGACAGGCCGCTTGGAGTTTGCCAAAAAGCACCTAAAGGACTCTCAGACCATGAAAAACAAGATTCTCTGCTGTGCCAAGCTTGTAGCATCATACTTAATTAAGGATCGGCGTCCCGACACGGGACGGATGTAAATCATTCAGCGCGTTATGTCAAGATCGCAGATTTTAGAGTAACAACAAATGTCTGTACATAGAAGTGTCTTAAATCGTCTGAAAGCTTACATTCTTGGTAATATAACTGCACTGTCCAATTTACAGTACCTATTACTGCGGGAATAAAAATGCCATGCTATAGTTTGAGGAGAGCTCCTAACAACATTTTTTCACTGCAATAGGTTTGATAAATTCACCTCTGAAGGTGAAATGTGTACTTACATTCTGAAATCTTGCTCTGATTTATCATCCAAAGGGTCCTAGAGATAACATGAAGTGTTGTTTTGTTAGATACACTCATTTTTCATATTCTAAAAAGGTCCATATAGCATGCACGATTGATTTTGTATTTCCACTCGTTCAATTTGCAAATAAAGGAATCTGAAAATCTCACCCTAAACATTGTTTCTAAGATTCAAATCATGTTCATATCTATTCCTTTGAGATACTAGAAGGTAACAGGACTTCACTTATTCATTAGGGGTATAGTATATCCCATAGAACACCATATTTGGTCAGAGAGCGACGCCTTCATGGCACGCCGATGACACGGGCGGCCATCACTTGAATGACTGTATCTTTGTCAAACAAAGCTAGCTAGATAGCCAATGCGCTGGGCTTCCCTGGAGAATCTGGAAACCATGTAATAGTCGTAACATGTAGCTTCTACCCTTCATTTTGGGCATTATGAGGATATTCAGTTATGAAGTTATGAAAACTGGTTGTTTTGCAAATGTTGAACATATAATATAGCTACTAATAGTTGGAAAGCTAAATCAAAGTCCAAGTATACAGATTTGACAATATTCTTGCAGAAAAATGGAATATGAATGCGAATGTTTCCTTCACAATTTGCCCTAATGTACCTGGTGGGATGTACCCTTTACTCCGGCGCTGCCGGAATCGCCCACCAGACCCTCCCCTATAGGTTCAGGTTTTGCGGATTCCGCACCTTTGGGGGGTGTACTGTCACGTTCTGACCTTAGTTCCTGACCTTAGTTCCTTTGTGATGTCTTTGTTTTAGTATGGTCAGGGCGTGAGTTGGGTGGGCAGTCTATGTTATTTTTTTCTATTATTTGGTATTTCTGTGTTTGGCCTGGTATGGTTCTCAATCAGAGGCAGCCGTTAATCGTTGTCCCTGATTGAGAACCATACTTAGGCAGCCTGTTTTCACCCTTGTGTTATGGGTTATGAGTTATGGGTTATGAGTTATGGTTGATTATTTTGTTTTGCACGTAATATTTCACCTTATTTCAGTTTATGTGACAATACAAGTGTAGATAATTATATATATTATATATATTATTATATTATTATTATATATTAGATAATCATTGTACCATGTAAACTGCTGCAACAACAAAAAATATAGTATTTTATTTTTAGCTGTTTAAATCTGGTATAAAAAACGAAATGTAAAAAAAGATTTAAAAAAACTGAACTTAAAAACAGGATGCATAGAAATAGTGCACATAGAACACATCTACCACTTCATAGACTGTAATGTGAAGATCTGTACCTCACCTTTCTATGTGCATTTGGTCTGTCACCCAAAAGTTACATATTGCAGCTTTAAGCTGAAACTATGGACTTTATATAGTAAATTGCACATTATATGTTTGGACTATTTGTGTCTGAAGGAATACTTTGGGATTTTGGCAATGGATCCCTTTATCTTCTTCCCCAGAGTCAAATGAACTCATGGATACCATTTTTCTCTGCATCCAGTATGAAGGAAGTTAATTTTGCGAGCCAATGCTAACTAGCGCAATGATTAGAAGTCTAGGAGGGAGGGAGAGAGAGAGAGACCCCAATCCACAAAAGTGGAGACAAATTTGACCCCAATAACTACCGTGGAATATGCGTCAACAGTAACCTTGGGAAAATCCTCTGCATTATCATTAACAGCAGACTCGTACATTTCCTCAATGAAAACAATGTACTGAGCAAATGTCAAATTGTCTTTTTACCAAATTACCGTACAACAGACCATGTATTCACCCTGCACACCCTAATTGACAACCAAACAAACCAAAACAAAGGCAAAGTCTTCTCATGCTTTGTTGATTTCAAAAAAGCCTTTGACTCAATTTGGCATGAGGGTCTGCTATACAAACTGATGGAAAGTGGTGTTGGGGGTAAAACATACGACATTATAAAATCCATGTACACAAACAACAAGTGTGTGGTTAAAATTGGCAAAAAACACACAAATTTCTTCACACAGGGTCGTGGGGTTAGACAGGGATGCAGCTTAAGCCCCACCCTCTTCAACAAATTGGTGCGGAATCCAAAGTCAAATGTCTGCTGCTTGCTGATGATCTGGTGCTTCTGTCACCAACCAAGGAGGGCCTACAGCAACACCTAGATATATATGCCATTTAGCAGACGCTTTTATCCAAAGCGACTTACAGTCATGTGTGCATACATTCTACGTATGGGTGATCCCAGGGATTGAACCCACTACCCTGGCGTTACAAGCGCCATGCTCTACCAACTGAGCTACAGAAGGACCACAGATATGCACAGATTCTGTCAGACCTGGGCCCTGACAGTAAATCTTAGTAAGACCAAAATAATGGTGTTCCAAAAAAGGTCCAGTCACCAGGACCACAAATACAAATTCCATCTAGACACTGTTGCCCTAGAGCACACAAAAAACTATACATACCTTGGCCTAAACATCAGCGCCACAGGTAACTTCCACAAAGCTGTGAACGATCTGAGAGACAAGGCAAGAAGGGTATTCTATGCCATCAAAAGGAACATAAATTTCAACATACCAATTAGGATTTGGCTAAAAATACTTGAATCAGTCATAGAGCCCATTGCTCTTTATGGTTGTGAGGTCTGGGGTCCGCTCACCAACCAAGACTTCACAAAATGGGACAAACACCAAATTGAGACTCTGCACGCAGAATTCTGCAAAAATATCCTCTGTGTACAACGTAGAACACCAAATAATGCATGCAGAGCAGAATTAGGCCGATACCCACTAATGATCAGAGAGCCGTTAAATTCTATAACCACCTAAAAGGAAGCGATTCCCAAACTTTCCACAACAAAGCCATCACCTACAGAGAGATGAACCTGGAGAAGAGTCCCCTAAGCAAGCTGGTCCTGGGGCTCTGTTCACAAACACAAACATGCCCCAGGACAGCAGCACAATTAGACCCAACCAAATCATGAGAAAACAAAAAGATAATTACTTGACTCATTGGAAAGAATTAACAAAAAAACAGAGCAAACTAGAATGCTATTTGGCCCTACACAGAGAGTACACAGCGGCAGAATACCTGACCACTGTGACTGACCCAAAATTAAGGAAAGCTTTGACTATGTACAGACTCAGTGAGCATAGCCTTGCTATTGAGAAAGGCTGCCATAGGCAGACATGGCTCTCAAGAGAAGACAGGCTATGTGCTCACTGCCCACAAAATGAGGTGGAAACTGAGCTGCACTTCCTAACCTCCTGCCCAATGTATGACCATATTAGAGAGACATATTTCCCACAGATCCACAAAGAATTCGGAAACAAATCCAATTTTGAAAAACTCCCATATCTACTGGGTGAAATTCCAGAGTGTGCCATCACAGCAGCAAGATTTGTGAATTGTTGCCACGAGAAAAGGGCAACCAGTGAAGAACACACACCTTTGTAAATACAACCCATATTTATGCTTATTTATTTTATCTTGTGTCCTTTACCATTTGTACATTGTTAAAACACTGTATATATATATACTATGACATTTGTAATGTCTTTATTGTTTTGAAACTTCTGTATGTGTAATGTTTACTGTTAATTTTTATTGTTTATTTCACTTTATATATTCACTTTATGTATTATCTACTTCACTTGCTTTGGCAATGTTAACACATGTTTCCCATGCCAATAAAGCCCTTGAATTGAATTGAATTGAGAGAGAGAGAGAGAGAGAGAGAGAAAAACTGGGACAAAGAGGCACAACTTTGGGACTTCTAACTGCACAAAGTAGGCCCCCCAATCCCACTGGAGCCTAAGGGGCCATAAACTTGCACTTCACACCTCTGTTGCCAGGCCAGGTTGCTAGGGTTGCCTTATTCAACTGTGGGGTCAGCCAATCACAGCCAGTCATCTGGGGTCACAGATACCCAATTCCTGCCACTTTCTCTCAGTCTTCAGCAAGCAGTGGCAGAGTGAGGAGCTCTCTGTTGGTCTGCCCTGCACACCAACAGCTGGGACACACCCAACTGACCTTTTTCCAGAGCCCTGGACTCTGACAAGACACGCTAGTGTTAGTGCGTGCGTCCATGATATAGTAAGTGGACTTTGCTGGGTGTGGGTGTATTGAAAACTGCTTGTTTATGTTTAGGCCAGCCAGTAGGTCTACGGGGGTGTAGTCATTATGGGAATCGTTTACCGTTTAAGAACCAAATGGAAGCAAACAAAGCCAAACTAGTTTCTATTGGACAAATTCAGGTAGGTCCATCCCCGTTTTCATTCTGCTTGCTTCCGCTTAAGAAACATTTTGCAACAGAATTGGCAGAATGAATACACCCCAGGCTTGATCATATAGGCCTCAAGATGGCTGCTGTGTTGTGATGGCTGCCCCATGGCCTTTTGTTGTTTACATAGCATGGTCACATAGCATACTAGCCCTAAGCTATCTGCTATTGTATATTGCCATTCTGTGTGCTGTCTCAGTCCTTTGGTCAATGGTAGCTCTTTTTCCTGGTAGCCATCGCTGTTAGCCTTGCTAATTGTAGCTTCCCTGTATGCCTTGTACTGTACCTAGTTTACAAGCCCCTGGCCTAACGTGCTAGCCCACTGCTATATTGTTAATATTGAGTGTTATGTTTAAAATAGAGGACTCATCTTTATATCTGTACCATTATAGCATTTGTGACAGCATGGGCAGCGCCAATGAGGCTACAACCCATAGGAATCCCAACCCAGTTGACTTCTTTGACAATTTTAAAATGGTGGATGCCCTCAATGGCGCTGCTTATGCTAAAATTGCCTTTTGGTCACCAGAGGCCTATATCTTTCTCTATGCCTATTCTACATGCATACTCTCTATCTTCTGTTCTATTACAGATACCACCAGCACTACCACTATTACCAGTCCCCTCTTGCTATGTTGGTGTGTGTGTGAAATAAAATGTTTTCTGTGCATCCATCTCCTACTGGTATTGGCACACCTTCTAACAGAGTCGCTGGGACGATTGTACCTACAGTTGAAGTCGGAGGTTTACATACACTTAGGTGGGAGTCATTTAAAACTCGTTTTTCAACCACTCCACAAATGTATTGTTAACCTCTCTTGGGTAGGGGGCAGTATTTTCACATCCGGATGAAAAGCTTGCCCAAAGTAAACTGCCTGTTACTCAGGCCCAGAGGCTAGGATATGCGTATAATTGGTAGATTTGGATAGAAAACACTCTAAAGTTTCCAGTGTCTGTGAGTATAACATAACTGATATGGCAGGCGAATCCCCGAGGACAAACCATCTAAAAAAAATTTAAAAATTCAGCCTGCCACTGTTTTCAATGGCTGTCACTTTTATTATAAGGCGAAATCCTCCCAGATTGCAGTTCCTAGGGATTCCACTAGATGTCAACAGTCTTTAGAAAGAGTTTCATGCTGGTCTTTGGAAAAATGAGCCAGAAATTGTTCCATAAACAATGCATTCAGAAAGTATTCAGACCCCTTGACATTTTCCCCATTTTGTTATGGTGCAGCCTTATTATAAAATGTATTGAATATATTTTTTTTCTCATCAATCTACACACTACCTGATAATGACAAAGCAAACCCATTTTTTAAAAGAAATGCTTGCATAAGTATTCAGACCCTTTGCTATGAGACTCGAAATTGAGCTCAGGTGCATGCTGTTTCCATTCATCATCCTTGAGATGTTCCTACAACTTGATTGGAGTCCACCTGTGGTATATAGAATTGATTGGACATGATTTGGTAAGGCACACACCTGTCTATATAAGATCCCATAGTTGACAGTGCATGGCAGAGCAAAAACCAAGTAACATTGTCCATAGAGCTCAGAGACAGGATTGTGTCGAGGCACAGATCTGGTGAAGGTTTCCAAAACGATTCTGCAGCATTGAAGGTCCCTGAGAAAACAGTGGCCTCCATCATTCTTAAAACAAATTTGTTTGGAACCACCAAGACTCTAGAGCTGGCCGCCTGGCCAAACTGAGCAATCAGGGGAGAAGGGCCTTGGTCAGGGAGGTGACCAGGAACCTGATGGTCACTGAGAGAGCTCCAGAGTTCCTCTGTGGAGATGGTTGTCCTTCGAGAAGATTCTCCCATCTCCACCAATAAGGCCTTTATGGTAGAGTGCCCAGACGGAAGCAACTCGTCAGTAAAAGGCACATGACAGCACTCTTGGTGTTTGCCAAAAGTCACCTAAAGCATTATCAGACTATGAGAAACAAGATTCCCTGGTCTGATGAAGCCAAGATTAAACACTTTGGCCTGAATGCCAAGCATCACATCTGGAGGAAACTTGGCACCATCCCTATCGTGAAGCATGGTGTTGGCAACATCATGCTGTGGGGATGTTTTTCAGTGGCAGGGACTGGGTACTCAGAGCACTCAGGACGTCAGACTGGGGCGAAGGTTCACCTTCGAACAGGACAACCCTAAGCACACAGCCAAGACAACGCAGGAGTGGAAGGAAAAAGAGGACTACAGGAAAAAGAGGACAGAGTACGGGCCAGTACATTACTGGGACAAAGTTTCCTATCGTCCAGGACCTCTATAACGGTGGTGTCAGAGGAAGGCCTTAAATATTTTCAAAGACTCCAGCCACCCTAGTCATAGACAGCTCTCTCTGTTACCGCACGGCAAGCGGTACCGGAGTGCCAAGCCTAGGTCCAGGAGGCTTCTAAACAGCTTCTAGCCCCAAGCCACTCCTGAACATCTAATTAAATGGCTACCCAGACTATTTGCATTGCCCCCCTTTACACCATTGCTGCTTTCTGTTATCATTTATGCATAGTTACTTTAAACACTCTACCTACATGTACACATTACTTCAATTACCTCGACTAACCGGTACCGGTATCCCCCTGTATATAGTCTTGCTATTGTTATTTTACTGCTGCTCTTTAATTACTTGTTACTTTTATTTCTCTCTGTTTTTAAACTGCATTGTTGGTTAGGGGCTCGTAAGGAAGCATTTCACTAAGGTCCACCTGTTGTATTTGGCGCATGTGACAAATAAAATTTGATTTGATTAAAAAATATATATATATATAGATATGTCAAATGGCAGCCAAGCATCGATGATCATGTCACCAGAATAAGACCCTCAATGTTTATTGGACAGGAGCATCTAGCTCATCACCTAGCACTTTCACCACCGTGTTAAGTTTATCATAACTCTTTTCATCTTTAGCCTTATAAGACTTCTCTGGGTGGGAGGACCACACGTCATCACATGACTCTAAGTTTACTTCGATATGATGGTTATTATATCAATATTTGCACATTAAAAGCATTTCTCGCATAATTAATTTTACCCAGACAAAAAGATACTATACTACCTTGTCTGGCTATTTTGTTTTGTCAACAATCTGTAAAGTTTAACAAAAATGTACTGTTTCCATCAGACATGTCATTACATTTTTTTAAATCCGGAATGTACTTTACTCGCATAAAACGATTGGATGGAAACCTGGATAGTAAAGCAAATGTATTCTGTTATGAGGATTTATTTATCCTGTCTTTTGTTAAGATTATAGCTATCTTAATTTCAGTCAACTGCTCCTGCTTAGGTCAGGCTCCTTTTAACGTTAGGTTCAAACTTCTTTCTTCTAGCCAGCTAGTTATAGCTGATGTCAGCTAGCTATCTGGCTAACAGTAGCTAGAGCCCTTGAACTAGCTAGCCACCTGACTGAAATATAATTTTTTGGGGTTTGTTTGAGGGATGTCTGACAAGGCAGGAGTCGATGGACATTTCTGGACTTGGGGACTGTGAAGAGACCTCTTGTGGCATGTCTTGTGGGGTATGCATGGGTGTCCGAGCTGTGTGCCAGTTGTTTAGACAGACAGCTCGGTGCATTCATAAATAAAATTAGTGATGAAGTCAATCTCTCCTCCACTTTCAGCCAGGAGAGATTGACATGCATATTATTAATATTAGATCTCTGTGTACAATTTGTAAGTCGCTCTGGATAAGAGCGTCTGGTAAATGACTTAAATGTAATGTAAATGTACATCCAAGGGCCAGCCGTGCTGCCCTGTTCTGAGCCAATTGCAATTTTTCTTGCAAAAGTCCTTTTTTGTGGCACCTGACCACATGACTGAACAGTAGTCAAGGTGCGACAAACTAGGGCCTGTAGGACCTAGTGTTGTTAAGAAGGCAGAGCATCACTTTATTAAAGACAGACTTCTCCCCATCTTAGCTACTACTGCATCAATGTGTTTTGACCATGACAGTTTACAATCTAGTGTTACTCCAAGCAGTTTAGTCATCTCAACTTGCTCAATTTCCACATTATTTTTTACAATATTTAGTTGAGGTTTAGGGTTTAGTGAGTGTATTGTTCCAAATACAATACTTTTAATTTTTGAAATATTTAGGGCTAACTTATTCCTTGCCACACACTCAAACTAACTGCAGCTCTGAGTGTTGCAGTCATTTCAGTCGCTGTAGTATAACAAGCATAACGTAATCATGATTCCATTCGTTTGCAGAGGCAGGCGTAATTAGAACTCAAATCAATAATATTAGCGTTCTGACCATTGATAAATGCTCGGGAATGCAATAATATGTGGGTAAACAATAATAAACTCAATAAAAAGGCGAGTAAATGAAATTTCACAAATAAAAAGGGGCATAAATGGCATTTACCCTTCCACTAAGTCCCTGGCTGCAACTACCAAACACTTGCTCTGTCTAATTTGTAGACAAACTGTATCAACTGTATTAAATTGTACCTATTTTCAATTACACAAATGAACACCCATCAAAATAAAGTTATTTCTTCTCTTTCTTGTGATGTACAGTAAGTGTCGAGACGGTGTGTTAAATCTTAGACTAAGCTTTGGCGTTCTTATAGATTCAACTTTAAGCCAATGTATTCCATGAAACCCATTTCAGCCATTACCGGGGTGTTTTTGACAGATCATTACTTAAACATTTCTGAGGTCGTAATGTTACCGGGAAAAAAACGACAGTCACAAATAAAAGTATGAAAGAGGCGCAGGAGTAAAATCAGAGTAATCAATCCAGCAAGATTTAACTGACAAGTGGATTTGGCACCCCAAAACACAGGAAAAGACATCCTCAGGTGGGCAAGGCATGCATGTTGCTTTTATCATGCCTCAGTTTATTGATACATCACACCATTTTATTGAGTGTGGTTGTTGTACAGTCAAATCTTTAACGTTATCAAACTAGTCTGGAAGCTGGCCATATTTGTAACGAGTGCGCTGAGAGTCGGGAAGCAAGTACAGGGAGTGAGTGTTTAAAAAAATAAACAAAACACTACACGCCAAACTCAAACAACGCACCGACATGAAACAGAGTCAATAACACCTGAGAAAAGAACCAAGCGGAGTGACAGATACAGGGAAGATGATCAAGGAGGTGATGGAGTCCAGTTGTGTCATGAGGCGCTGGAGCACATGACGATGGTGACAGGTGTGCGGGATAATCAGCAGCCTGATGACCTAGAGGCCGGAGAGGGAGTATACGTGACAATATTGAAAGTATAGGTCAGAATCCTCAAAGAAAGTGACAAGTGGATTTAAATGGAGGCTTAAAGGCAAAATCCTTAATTTGTTGGGGAATAAAATCTGCCCTGCTACTTGGTTTGCTCCAAAGCAAAGGGATGAGGATGGAGAAATATCACCACACTTAAATTAATAAATGGAGCTATGGTTGTAATAACTGGCACGCAAGGACTAAACATATTTTTAAGCTATACATTGTTTATTTACAAATGCATTGTTTGCAAGCAATCCAAATGTCAGCTCTGTCCCAGCAGGAGCCATGATTCCAGTGACGGAGTTCCGGCAGTTCTCAGAGCAGCAGCCACAGTTCCGGGTTCTGAAGCCCTGGTGGGATGTGTTCACAGACTACCTCTCTGTGGTCATGCTAATGATCGGAGTGTTCGGATGCACCCTACAGGTTAGTGCACAGACTACCTCTCTGTGGTCATTTTAATGATCGGAGTGTTCAGATGCACCCTACAGGTTAGTGCACAGACTACCTCTCTGTGGTCATGTTAATGATCGGAGTGTTCGGATGCACCCTACAGGTTAGTGCACAGACTACCTCTCTGTGGTCATGTTAATGATCGGAGTGTTCGGATGCACCCTACAGGTTAGTGCACAGACTACCTCTCTGTGGTCATGTTAATGATCGGAGTGTTCGGATGCACCCTACAGGTTAGTGCACAGACTACCTCTCTGTGGTCATGTTAATGATCGGAGTGTTCGGATGCACCCTACAGGTTAGTGCACAGACTACCTCTCTGTGGTCATGCTAATGATCGGAGTGTTCGGATGCACCCGACAGGTCAGTAGCATCAGACAGCTTCAAAATCTCTTCCAATAAAGTATTTATGAACAAGCAATTGTTTCTATGAGGTGCATACACATTCCAAACATTTTGTAGCATACGCCTATACCCAGAAGTCAAAACTGGTTGAAGTTATGTTTCAGATTTCTGGTTGTAATTATGTAATTTTAAGTTTAACTCTTGTAGTTCATATAGTCTGCCTTATGTTCTGTGTATAGTACAGTCATGTTTTATAGCATATATTATCTATACTTCATCTGCTAGTACGACCTAGCTATAATTCAAGATATGTTGAAATGCTTAAATCAAGTCTTAAAGTGACTTGCTGAACAGCAGATATTAAAATAAATGGTAAATAAGAAGTAATTAGGGTGACAGCACTAGACCTTTTATTGTGGCCGGTCCTGCAGTGACAAACAACCCAATGTTGGGTTCATGTTAATCTCACCCACCAGCGGGCTCTCTCTGGCGAGACATCTGGTTTCAGAGCGCCTCAGAATGGGACTTAAATGGCAGTCAATGGCAGGCCTGGAAAAAACATTGCAGGTTTTAATTGGCTGATCTTCCACTCCAGCACCATCTAGAACCTCCCCCTCTTTGTGGATTTCAATGTGCGAGCATAGCAAGTAATGTGCTCAACAAGGAAGTGAGTTTGGGAATTTCAGAAAGTTTTCAAATCTAAACTTTATATCCCCGAACTAAGAATAAATTGGGCACTGCAAAAAATAGTATGTATGCTGTGATAGAACATTCATTTTAATGGGTGATTTTCATTTTTTAATTTTTTACTTCCCATCAATTCAAGCCTGGCGAGGAGGTTAGGTTCATACAAGCAGCAGTCTGGCTCGAGTTTACCAGCGGAAGGGGAAGACATTTCTGCACTCCACAAACAAACACACACAGACCACACTGTGCACCAAACATGGCCCCCACCACCTGCCCCACCTCCTCTTCATAAACACATGGGGAACACATGGGAAACACACACTGCACCAAAAATGGCACCTCGCCTGCCCCACCCCCTCTTCATAAACAAATGGGATTTGTCCAAAATGGCACCCTATTCCCTATAGTGCACTGGTCAAAAGTAATGCAATAAATACAGAATAGGAGGCCATTTGGGATGTAGTCATGATTCCAGCTGCCCATAACCTGTCACTTCTCTTCACCACTCTGATCAATTGGAGATGGTGGAGCTCGATCTGACGATTCTGGGCTGCATCCCAAATGAACCCTATTCCCTAAGTAGTGACTTACTTTTGACCAGTGCCCATAGGGGCTCCATCTACAGTGGGGCAAAAAAGTATTTAGTCAGCCACCAATTGTGCAAGTTCTCCCACTTAAAAAGATGAGAGAGGTCTGTCATTTTTATCATAGGTACACTTCAACTATGACAGACAAAATGAGGGAAAAAATCCAGAAAATCACATTGTAGGATTTTTAATGGATTTATTTGCAAATTAAGGTGGAAAATAAGTATTTGGTCACCTACAAACATGCAAGATTTCTGGCTCTCACAGACCTGTAACTTCTTCTTTAAGAGGCTCCTCTGAAAGTCACCCAGTAAACTCCTACTTGAGTAAAAGTAAAAAAGCATTTGGTTTTAAATATACTTAAGTATCAGAAGTAAATGTAATTGCTGAAATATGCTTAAGTATCAAAAGTATAAACCATTTTAAATCCCTTATATTAAGCAAACCAGACACAATTTAAGTTTTTATTTACTGTCAGCCAGGGGCACACTCCAACAGTGAGACATAATTTACAAACAAAGCATTCGTGTTTAGTGAGTCCACCAGATCAGATGCAGTATGGCTGACCAGGTATTTTCTCTTTAAGTGCGCGAATTACACTATTTTCCTGTCCTGCTAAGCATTCAAAATGTAACGAGTATTTTTGGGTGTCAAGAAAGATTTATGGAGTAGAAAGTACATTATTTTCTTTGGAATGTAGTGGAGAAAAAGTACAAAAATATAAAAAGTACAGATACTCCAAAAAAAATGACTTTACACCACTGCCTGGGACCAGTTTGTCAAAACACCACCCATGTGATAACTCCCATTAGTTTATATTGGTGAACTGCAGCCTTGTCAAATAAGACAGTGTACACGCTCTAATTAATATATTTCCTGCCTTTATGGGACTGTGTGTCTGAGTTTAGATTGGTAGAACCAGTGTTAACCTTCACCAAAGGGACATTTTAACAGAGAGAAGCCAATGAATAGCTCTACACGCTAGCTACCACATATAGGGAGAGAAGGGGGGAGGGCAGAGAGAGACAGAGCAGGAGAATGAGTGAGAGTAAGAGAGGAGAGAGTGAGAGGGAAAGGGATAGTGAGAGTGAGAGAACGTGAGCAAGATGAGAGATTGAGAGAGAGAGTATATATGGAGAGAAATAATTCTGCTGCTCCTCTCCAGCGATTATACTCAGCAGGCCTGACTGTGTTTCTCCTTTCCTGCCCTGTACTGCTGCAGCACAACCATGAGGCTAATTTCCTCTGTCCCATAAACCACATGTCACTGATCTGGATCTATGTAAAAACCTTTCGAAGCTGAAGAAGAAAAACATTTAATTAGTTTTTTCTCACTATAATTACATCACCACAACTTGGGTCCATGATTCATCTATGATCTCCATAGTTAAAAATATCTATATGTTGTAAGTGTTTATAAAATATGCAACGGCAGGTCAAAGCATAACAAATGAATTTTTTGGTACAGTATTGCATTAGAGTGAGTGTCTCCCTCTTCAGTCTGCGGTTGGCTAAAGCACTAATTGGTTATTTCCTGTCTGAGTCACATCTCTACCAGTGACGTCAGAGCAGAAAATGAGACATGGCCTGGTTTCCTGATAACAATGGAACTTAGGCTTACGAGTGTTTTTAACGATGCATCATTCCTACAACAACTAAAGATGTAAAATGCGTTTCCCAAACATACCACATAGAGAGAATGTTTGCTAAATGTGTCGTTAGACCATGTGTCGATACTGATAAAATCAAAAGAAAAGCAACGCTGCTCTCGGATCAGCTTACTCCATTCAAATTTTACCATAACATTAGATTTACGCTGCAATACTGATGACGGATCAGCTCCTAGAGATATTACCACATATGGCTTCAAATATTGAGGCGGCTTATAATGCTTACCCAATAAGAATGCGCTAAATTACCGATCGGGGACATCCTTGTGCACATGTTACACATGCAATACACCGAGTCATAAATAATATATAATATAATAATATATGGCATTTAGCTGACGCTTTTATCCAAAGCGACTTACAGTCAGTCATGTGTGCATACATTCTACGTATGGGTGGTCCCGGGAATCGAACCCACTACCCTGGCGTTACAAGCGCCATGCTCTACCAACTGAGCCACAGAAGGACCATAAATGACAGACCGTAGCCTATTGTCAAAATAGAACTCAATTGATTGAACATACTGTAGAATCTATTTCAATATGATTTGAAATATATAGGCCGATGTAACCTATTTATCTTCCTCTATGGGATTGGTGTCCCCTCCACTGGACGGTTGAGCTAACGTAGTCTAATGTGATTATCATGAGTTTGTAATTAACAAGAACATTTCCCAGGACATAGACATACAGTATCTGATATGGGTAGAAATATTTAATTTGTGTTCATCTAACTGCACTGTCTAATTTACAGCAGCTATCAGCAGCTATCAGGAGAGTGCATAGTTATTGTCACGACTTCTGCCGAAGTCGGTCCCTCTCCTTGTTCGGGCGGTGTTCGGCAGTCGACATCACCGATCTTCTAGCCATCACTGATACATTTTTCATTTTCCATTGGTTTTGTCTTGTCTTCCTTCACACCTGGTTCCAATCCCATGAATTACATGTGTATTTAACCCTCTGTTTCCCATCATGTCCTGGTCAGAGATTCTGTAATAGCGTGTGTGTAGGTGGCAGGGAAGTCATGCGCAGGAGAATCGAACTTGGTATAAATGGAGTTGTTTAATAGACTTAACAAAACTCCATAACCAAAATTACAAGATAAATAAAAGTGGGGACAAGAGCCTGTCACGCACCAATACATAATATACAAACAATCTCCAACAAGGACATGACGGGAAACAGAGGGTTAAATACATTCAAACATTGTATAATCATCAGCACAACTGGACAGTTTTTGTGTTATGAGAACATTTGTCGTGACCTAACGAATGTTCTTGGAACTTTCACAGAAACAATTTTGGTTTACGGAGTTATTGTTTGTTCTTTGTCTTCTTTCAGGTGAGGCAGGACAAAATCATCTGCCTTCCCCAAAAAATGACCATGTACAACCAAACAATACTCTTACCAAATAAAACTGCTGTGCAGCCGGATGTGCACGAGATGATGGGCCGGAAAACGAACCTGGACTTCCAGCAGTATAGCTTCATCAACCAGCTGTGCTATGAGAAAGCTCTGCACTGGTACGCCAAGTACTTCCCTTACCTAGTCCTCATACACACCCTCATCTTCATGGTGTGTAGCAATTTCTGGTTCAAGTTCCCAGGCTCCAGCTCTAAGATAGAGCATTTCATCTCCATCTTGGGAAAGTGCTTTGACTCCCCCTGGACTACTAGAGCTCTGTCTGAGGTGTCTGGAGAGAACCCAGAGGAGAAGGTATTGTTGGTATGTGTTTGTATGTCTTGTATGTATTTACTGTGTGTGCATGTGTAAAATTATGTTTTGTCTAGGACTAGGTTCAATCTGTATCCTGGAAAACAGCCCTATATTGTATATATTTGAAATAAAATGCATTAATCCATTCATTCATGAATTGATTCAAGGACATCAAGAAGAGTAGGGCGATCCTCAATGTGTCTGTAGAGGGGAACCTGGACAACCTGGAGAAGACCCAGTCCCTCAAATCCATTCCAGAGAAGATCGTAGTGGACAAGCCCACAGCAAGCGCTCTGGATAAGAAGGAAGGAGAACAGGCCAAAGCTCTATTTGAGAAGGTGAAGAAGTTCCGCCTGCACGTAGAAGAGGGGGACATCCTCTACGTTATGTATGTTCGCCAGACTGTTCTCAAAGTGTTCAAGTTCCTCCTCATCATCGCGTATAACAGTGCTTTAGTCTCTGAGGTGCAGATCACAGTGAAGTGCAGTGTGGACATACAGGACATGACGGGATATAAGCATTTCTCCTGTAATCACACCATGGCCCACCTGTTCTCTAAGTTGTCGTACTGTTACCTGTGCTTCGTGGCTGTGTACGGATTCACCTGCCTCTACACTTCCTATTGGCTCTTCTACCGCTCACTGAAGGAGTACTCCTTTGAATACGTGAGGCAAGAAACGGGAATCGATGACATCCCAGATGTGAAGAATGACTTTGCCTTCATGCTGCACATGATCGACCAGTATGATCCACTGTATTCCAAGAGGTGCAAAACTTTTTCTTAAATTAGACAATTGTAAATTCTTTCAAGTGATTCATCTCTTTGTTGTTATTGATAAGTATGTAATGCCTCCAGTTATAAAATAAACTAGTCATGTGCTAATGCATAGCTGCCCTCTGCTCCAACCCTTCGAAGGGGTTATTGTGTTACTATTTTTCCTTTAGTTTATTTAGCACATTTTTCAAACATACTTTTTAAATACTCTGCATTGTTGGTTAAGGGCTTGTAAGTAAGCATTTCATGCTCAGGTCTACACTTGTTTTATTCAGCGCATGTGACAAATATATGTGATTTTGATTTGAATAAAGCAGAAGAAAAGTTTCCATTGCACATCATTTTACATTGTTTTGTGGACAATAAAGTAATCTTCTATTCTCTCTTTCGGTCTCTCTCTCAGGTTCGCAGTGTTCCTGTCTGAGGTCAGCGAGAACAAACTGAAACAGCTGAACCTGAACCATGAATGGACACCAGAGAAGCTGCGTCAGAGACTGCTGACCAACCACAATGACAGACTGGAGCTGCAGCTGTTCATGCTGTCTGGGCTCCCGGACACCATCTTCGAGGTGACAGAGCTCCAGTCCCTGAAGCTAGAGATCATCAACAACGTAACCATCCCAGCTTCCATCGCCCAGCTGGAAAACCTCCAGGAGCTGTCTCT
Organism: Oncorhynchus keta; assembly: GCF_023373465.1. NCBI lineage: Eukaryota > Metazoa > Chordata > Actinopteri > Salmoniformes > Salmonidae > Oncorhynchus > Oncorhynchus keta. Next base: position 73,557,615 of record NC_068421.1, read on the forward strand.
GTATCAGTGTTGCTTAAAGATCCACACCACAGCCACTTCCTTCCTCAAGGAGAAACTCAAGGTATGCTTTTCTGGTAGTGAATTTGGTGTGGCATGTTATTTTATTTTTCTTGACTTTGTATTCTGTTTTTGTCTCGTACAGTATGTGGGTCAGCATTCCGGCTCAAACCACCCAGTTTATCATGTAGTATATACTATAGTAATTTCTGTAGTGTTTTACGGACTGTAGTGTTTTTGATGACATTACTGTAGTATTTACTGTAGTGTTTTTGATGACATTACTGTAGTATTTACTGT